>NW_007727417.1:19446-50676 GCF_000696425.1 Galeopterus variegatus | reverse complement strand
AAAATTAAATTAAAATAAGTGACTCTCCTCAATGTTGGAAACTGGATTTTTCCCCAAAGAATGTCCTAACATCCATGAAACATGGAGATGACACCAATAAAAAAGAGACAGCCTTGCTACAGAGCGACTCCCGACTGCACCCGGAGGCCTAAAGATAACACATATGTGCATGTTCGTGCGTGTGGATTCATATTTAAACTCACATATCTGTACAAATTCCATCTGCACGAAGCAGAGTGTGGGCTGTGTGTGGGGTGGAGGTGGCCCCCACCAGTGGGCATTTTACGTACCGTTTTTGCAGATGGGGCAGCACTGATCAGGCTCGTACACGGGGTCCACGCACTCTGTCTGGGGACACGCTGACACCGTGCACAGCACTTCGCCGTTGGCTTCGCAGCGGCACCTCTCACATGGAGACACCTGCAACACAAGCCCACAGTCAGGGTCAGACCTCCTGCTGTCCTTATCCTACAGTCATGTCTTCCCTCCCCTACACTTTCTGTGAAGACACCCAGGTATTTTAGGAATGTTAAAAAAAAAAAGGATCCAGCCCAGTGGTTTTCAGTGTGGACACAGGAGTCCTGGGTTTTGAGTGGGTTGCCTTAGGGACAGACACACATGATGTCACTCTCAACCTCAACTAGAGCTGCTCTGGTTTTTAGTGATCTACACAGTGAGCTTCTTCATAAGCTTTCTTTTGAAGAAAGGCTTTTATTTCTTTAAAAATTCAACAAATAATAAATCAACCCTGAATTCTTGCCCAGGTGCTCATCATGCAGATGAATCCCTTTGCCATAGCCTTGCCTGGTCACCACCCGACCTAGCATGGATCACTCCAAGGTTTCCAGTTAAGCAGACACTAGAGTAGGAAAGGAAGGAAAGGGGGAAAGGGATGGGAAACTGAGACCATCCTCAGAGCCAGGAGCTGTATGAGTATTACCTCATTTTAGCCATGCTAAAATACACCAACTGAAATTACCGACCCTGAGCACTGATGAGGAAACTGAGACTCAGAGGCACAAGATGCCTTGTTGTGGCCTGACCTTCCCTAAAAGGCCGAGCTACGAGTCCACGGAAGCTCCTAACTGCAAAGCCCATGGAGATTCCTCTATCCCCCTAGGCCTCTCACGGTCATTCCCGTCCATCGTGCAATGTGATGACATTCTAGCTACTGGGCTTCGATTTGCCTCTCTGAATTTCCAGCCATTGACCCAAACTCTACTTGCCTTTCTGAGCCATTCAAATCAAGCATGATAGCCATGCTTGGAAAGGAGTGCGCTGCCGGCTGAGTCCTCTGTAGGAACTCATGCAGGGCCTGGTGTGGAGCAGTTACTGCCTGGAATCCACCAAGGGAGTAATTTTTCATCTGGCTGACCCAGGGCAAAGCAGAAAGCATATGTAGGCCCAGCAATCAGAAGCAGAATCTGAAGTGGGGATATGCACTTGAGAGACTATGGGAACGGGGGGAAGGTGTTTGCATGGGGTGGGGAGAGCCCAGGTGACTTGTGTGTACCAAATCCATGACATGAAAGCCACTCGTGAGGTCAAAACACAAGCAACACTCAGGAATGTTTCCTTTGTACAATACAAAAATGAAAAACAAATCTCCACTGAGTGGACTGGTTATCACATGAAGCAAAAGCTTAACTTGGGTTTAATCCTGTTTTGCATGCACTAGACCATGGTCCACCTGCCAGAGAGTCAGGACTAGGTGTGTGCGTGCGTGCATGTGTGTGTGTGTGCGTGCGTGTGTGTGTGTGTGCGTGCGTGTGTGTGTGTGTGTGTGCGTGTACTTGGCAAAAGAGAAAAGAAAAGAGTCTTTGAAAGACTACAGTAACCCAAAACAAAATATTGACCTGGTTTCCTATACATTTTTAGAAGTCAAAATCACTCTTAGAAAAACATAAGGGCATGTTTTTGAGAAGTATTTTTGGCACAATAAGTGTTTTTGCTGCCATAATCATGGTGGTGTTGCTGTTCTTGTTCTCATTTCCTTCCATCTCTCACCAAGTCCCCCTTCAGTCTGGGGCATCTTGTCTCAGGGTGGGTGTACAGTACATAGCAAAGAGGATGAGAAAAAGATTCTGAGTTTTGAAAGCAGAGACTGCAAGTTGCAGGAAACACGGTTTACTGCATGTCAGAAGCTTCCAGCCAGAAGGACTCTGGGCACAAGCCACAGATCCCAGATGGTGTGGATTACAGGATGGACAGCCACCCTGGCCCAGAGGAGGTGAGGACCATACCCTGCAGAGCGCAGTACAGCCAGCAAGGAACAAGCGGCTTAGGTATCAGGGTCTGTCCTCAAAAAGCAGTATAACCTGGCACCCATACCTCACCTAGGCTGGACTCCAGGGAGGGAGGAAAAGCACCATTTCAATTTGGGAATCAGAAAGAAGGTAAACACGAGCCCTATGTCAGTCCCCAGGGAAGGCTGCAGGAAAACAGCAGGACCACAGAGCAAGAGTGCGGTGCAGTGCCAGAAAGGCTCCAGTACCTGGCCCTCCTGCGATGGATGGGGGGCCAAGATCACCGACCTGTAAACAAGGCACCTCTTGCTGCTGCTGGAGCTGACGTCTTGCGTCTGTGCTGCAGAACGCTGCTAACACGCGTGCACACAAGCCGCTGTCCTACTTTCTTAAAGGTTTTACAACTTCATCAAAAATGTAACTGTGAGTCTTACTGTCATTAAATATTTAGAAATGCTGATTCAACTACTTGGAGCTTTGTTCACTTCTCAAAAATTGGAGTTGATGCCTAGATCAGGGTCACCATGAGTGTGTCCCTCTTGAGCCTCACCACCTGCCACCTATGTTTGCCTTTGGTGGTGCCCATGCTGGGCTCCTACCTACTCCCACACCCCAGCTCCAGGCCTGCCCCAATTCCCAGGCAATGCAAGGCTGGTGAGAGCAGGTGGCAAAGCTGTGCCAGGTCCCTCAGACACCAGCTGCTATGGTTTGAGTGCTTGTTCCTCCAAACCCACATTGAAATGTAATTGTCACGTAATGGTATTAAGAGGTGTGACCTCTAAGAGGTGATTAGACCACGAGGGCTCCACTGTCACAGGTGGGATTGGTGCCATTACAAAAGGGCGAGTTCAGGTCCCTCTTGCTGTCACCCTCTTGCCTTCCACCATGGGAAGAGGCAGCAAGAAGGCCCTTGCCAGACAGCAGCACCTTGACTTTGCACTTCCCAGCCTCCTCAGCTGTGAGCCAGGAACTTTCTGTTCTGTATAAATTACCCAGTTTCAGATATTCTACACAGCAGCATAGAATGGACCAAGCCACCAGCACTGTGCCCTGCTAGTCCCACCTACCTGAGCAAAAGCCCACGGGCTGGTCACAGGCCCCTGGATCTTGGAAGTCAGAACTTATCCTCTGATAAAGGGGTTCCCATGACCCCTGCCCAGGACCCACATCACAAAACAGAACTATGCCTTCACTATGTTTATGCTTCCCTCTCCTGCTGTGTGGGCTGGTCCCAAGGCCTGGGAGTTCCCACCTCCCCATAAGGCCTCCTTGTCTCATGGTCTCAGAAGTTCTACTTGGACCACCTGCTGGGCCCACTTGACACTCCCTGGGGTCAGGCCCTGATCATTGATTGGGCCCCAATCAACAAACCAGGCCTGCCCTAGCCTGAGAGACAAAAACAATACCAGTCCTTGTCTGTGAAGCTCAGTCATACCAACCTACACCATGCTCTTTGCATTTGTTTGCCTCATTGATACTGTCCTGCCCTCTGGGAAGGCTCACATTTGCTAAACTACTTGCGGTAGATTCAGCTCAAATGCTTCCTCTTTGGGAAGCCATCCTTGATACTAATGTGGATGGAGCTGGCACTTCCCCTCCCTTAAGACATCTCCTGAAATTGTACCTGCGTCTGCACAGCCCTCACACCGCATAGGGAATGTTGCTAAATTGAAAAACAAAACAGAACAAACACAAAAACCCAGCACCCATGTGAACTCTGCAGCCAGCAAAGGAAGACACAGCCACATGGGTCAGCCTCACCATGTGACAGAGGAAAAGTCACTACAGAACCCCAAGACTCGAGTCCTCCAAGAAAGTCTGGTGGAGACCCAGCTGGACTCTGGCCAGCTCTTGTCATGGCTCTGGGTCCTACACAGCCTGGGCGTCCACCCTTCCAACACAGGATGGCCACTGCCTGCTGATGAGAGCAGCTTCCTGCCCAGTCTCTCTGGACAGAAGTGCCTGTGTTTTCCACCATCTGAGATGGGGAGAGGTTGCCACGGAACAGACCAGAAGCTGTAGCATGTGATTCCAGCCTGGACACAAGGCTTAGGATCCTCAGTCATTAGGGCTAATTCTGGGTCATGGTGATCTTCTTTCTGGTTCATTCACCAACCCATGGCTGGAAACCCTCTGAGGTGGTCAGCAGGTGCGGTCAGCTGACCCCACTGTGTAGGACTCAGGTTGAAGGTCTGCCTGCCTCCTGTGGATTGACTGAATTGTGTCTCCAAAGTTCACATATTAAAAGCTTAATTCCCACTGTAACTGAGAGGGAAGGAAATCCTCTTATGGTAATTGAAAGATGGGGCCTTGAAGGCATGATTAGATCATAGGACCATGCTGTAGTGAATGGATTAATAATGGTGGTCAGGGGCATGGTCCTAAGGGCTTTAAAAGGAGAACACACGAGAGGTTAGACTCTCTGCTCTGCCCTTTTCTGCCATGTGAGACCCCTGGGTCGCTATTACCACCACCAAGGCCTTCACCAAATGTGATCCCTGGACTTTGGACTTTCCAGCCTCCAAAACCATAAGCAATAAATTTTATTTTCTTACACATTACCCAGTTCCATGTGTTTTGTTATAAGCAACAGAAATGGATTAATACACCGCCCCTTGACCTACTTAGATTCCAAGTTACTGATCTGACTCTAACCACCAGGTCTGAGCACCTAAGCCAAACATTCCTCACCTACCAACCCAAGCACCAAACACCTCCATCCTCCTGCCATCCTGTGCTCTTGGTCCCACTGTGGAAAGTAAAGGTGAGCGTGCCTGTGCATCACTGTGTCTGCAACCAGCAGCAGGAGCTTCCACATACATTTTTCCAGTTGGACGAGTCAATCTTTTCTCCTCTTCCAAAGTTATCCTTTCCCCAAAGGATCTCGGCTAGGGGTAATCTAACTTTACAGCAATAGTACTTCCTATTACAAATTGCAACCTACATTCTTTACAGAAAGAGTGATGATAGAAATGCCATTCTTCACAATCTTGTAGCTATAAATCCAAGTTTTACATGGACAGGATTTAGATGCATGTCCTAGAAAAACACTTGGGCATATGAGATAGAAAATCTATTCTCAAGGCATCTCCTTGTGCAAGGAGTAGACAAAAATTGTGTTGGATAAAGAGAACATGGTTTCTCTGAACTGGGTGTGAGAATGAAGACATTTTCAGCCTGTTCATTCATTCATTCATTCAGTCCTGAGGCCACAGAGATGAAAATCACTTCCTCCATTTTTCAGGAAGGTGGGAGTAGGGAGGACAGTTGAGCGTGTAAGGAAGATTAGCCAAGGGGCGTGCATGGGACTGGCCTCCAGGCAGCTCTCTCTGCTGACAGTGCTGTCTTTCTCACAGCTCCACACTGCTTTCATGTTACCACAGCGACACTGCCTTACAAACAACCCTTCCTTAAAATGGATCTAAGAAACGCACCTTCAAATGTGAAGCAAAACAGTGAAGAACAGACATGTTAGGGCGTATTCTTTCAAAGAAACAGCTATGACTATAACATGCACAGCAGAGGCTAAGTAAAGATATTAACTCATTGGTAATTAAAGTAAAATTAGTCATAATTAGTTAGACCCTCATAATGCTCAGTAATTATACGTGTCTATATCATATGTACATAGGCAGCAAGGACTGTGAAATAAATATTGAATCTATTTCTAAATAATTAAGTAGGAGTGGAAGATACTGCTTACACATGAGATAATTCTTAAATGTAAAATGAGGCCTATAAAAACAGATACTGCTTAAATCAAGTGCCTTATTCATAAACTAAAGATCTATACGATGGTAAGAGGCAGAGAGGTTGGGATTAACACTCCTGTGTGAGTAGTAACAAGCAACTTTATATTTGATTGCACATATTTTACATTAATGAACTCAGGTGCAATTAGGCATCTATCTGTGAGAAGCTTTGCCTTATTTAATTTCATAACTGTGATTATAATCCTTATAGCCACCAGAAGGACAGGGCTCTGAAACATTGCAGAAAGCAGGTTGAATTTTAATCCCGCTCTGTCTATATCTCAAATCTCTTTCCACTGTGGAAGGTGGAAATGTTCTTCAGACGCTTCCTCTTGCTCTGTATTGTATGCACAGCAGCATCCTCTCACCGTCCACCAGAATACCCACCTGCTTGGGAATGTCAACATTTCTAAAATCTAGTTTAAACACACCTTCCTGTTCTGTGTTGCCAGAAAAGGTCACTGGCATGGGTGAGGAGTAAGAGATGCCTGTGTTAACAATCCTGTCACCTGAACAGTGACCACCATGATACTTCCAATCTGGAGCTTTTTATGGCGAACTGCTGGGGCAGGGGTCACGAATCCCACTGCTGCAAACTGCACTAGCTCTTGGTGGCTGGGGAGCAATTCCAGGCTGAATGCAGATGCTAAATCAAGAACAGACAAAGGGGAGGCATGAAATCCCAGAACAATTTCCCCAGTACTTGTAATGTTTTCATAGATGGAATTTGTCTAAACACAGAGAAGAAAGAAGTATGAGCTAATGAACTTCAGCATAGAACTTTCCCAACTAAAACTATTCTGCATAAAATAAACTCTTCTCCAGCTTTGCTATTTCTTCCATCAGTAGAGATGTTCCATTTATTTTTCTAACCCCCAATTGTTGGATTCTGCAATGACACAAAATAAGATTAACATGAAAATAAATAGAAACCCTGAAATCTGGTCTGCCTCCTTCATTCGTATCTACCTTTCCCAATCCTTCCCTTCTCTGAAACTCTTTAAGTCCCTGGGGTCCCTAAAGCCTGCTAGGCCTCTCAAGCACTGAGTCTCTATCATCAAGGTCCCTAACCCCAGTGTGTGCAGAGTAAGTGGCCAACTAGACTCAGTGTAAATCAAGGGCCATCTCTAAGCCATGTCTATAAACGTTGCAGCAACTAGGCCAGTGCAAAATGCTGAAAGAGCTCAATAAATATTGACTGAGTCAAGAAAGAAACACTTGGGAAGGTATAATAATGAAAATCAACTTGCATAATACCTTATGAAAAGCATAAAAAAATAAAATCTACAGCTTTGCTTCAGGAAGGGTTGCTCAACACTTCATAAAGTGCTGCTCAAAGGATCAAGATGGTGAAATAGACAGTCCTGAGCAATACTCTCCCCAACAACCGATCAATTTACAACTTTTAGAGAGCAAAGACTGCCAACCTGGGACCGCTGGAGCTCTGGGGAAGAGGAGGAGAGATCAGCAGAGTTTATGAGGGTGGGAGAAGCCACAGTGAGAGGAAGATGAAACCAACCCAAAAGTTTCAAGTCCCGGCCACTTCAGGGCTGACCCTGAGAGAAGTGGGGAGAAGCTGCAGCACACCAAAGGGGAGGAGGGGAGCCAGCCAAAGCTACAGCTGAGCCCCTGAGTGAAGCTGCTTGGAGCCTGCAGTGGAGGAGAGGGCTACAGAGCACACCATACCAGCCCCCAGGCCAGCAAGACCACTAATGAGGTTCCCATGGAACTACACAGGAAGGGCTGCAGCTGACCCCAAAAAGGAACCATCCAGAAGCGGATGAGTCATTGCAAGGGACCCTTGCATGGATCACCCCGTGGGAAGCACGTGGAATGCAGGAAGGGGGCTGGGCTGCTAGAAGAACATTGGGGTGCAGCATGGGCAGCTGATCTGCCTTTTGATTGGCACAGCCCTATTCAGTGGAGGCTGGTCAGGGCAACAGAAAAGCAGTGGGTGTAGTTTGCTGTAAAAGCTCAGTCCCAGGCAAGAATTTCCAATCAGCACAGATGAATCTTACCTGACAAGAACCAGAGGTTATTAAAAAGCCAACAATTAAAATATTGTCCACTCAAAAAGTCTTCCCTAGAGAATCAGCGGCAAGGAAACAATTTAGCACAACCACAGAATTCAAGTGCTGATTCCCACAGGAAGTTCCTCCAATTTTGGAATTAACCAAAACCACAGGCCACTGACTAAGCTCTGATATTAACCAGCAAAGGTCTAACACCATCAAAGAACACATACAAAACGTACAAGAGGTAGCAGTCTCCTCAAATGCCCATGCTTCAACACAAAGACACAAATAAAGGGAAACAAATAAAGTGCCAGCAATGGATCTAAAGGAACAGCAGATTTATGAAATGTCTTATAGAGAATTCAGAATAACCCTCTTAAGGATGTTCAGGAAGTCACAAGAAAATACAGATAGAAAATTATTATTTTATTTTTTTTATTTTTATTTTTTTTTCCTTTTTGTCTTTTTTACTGACCAGTAACGGGATCACAACCCTCGGTGTCACGCCCGTACTGGGGACCGGCAACGGGATCGCAACCCTCGGTGTTGCGCCCGCACCGTGCTCAGCCAGTGAGCAGGAACCGGTCTCCACATGGGATCCGAACCCTCAGCGGGAGCGCCGCCACGCTCCCAACCGGCACACTCTCCAGTGCGCCACTGGGCCGGCCCTAGATAGAAAATTAAATGATATCTGGAAACAATCAAGAAGCACAATGAGAAACTTGACAAAGGAATAGAATCAGTTAAAAAAAAAATAGAAATTCTAGGAATAAAGAATACATTATCTGAACTGAAAACCTTGATAAAAAGGTCCAGCCACAGACTTACTCAAACAGAGGACAGAATAAGAGGTCAAAGATGGAAAAATATAAAATTATCAAATCAGAGGAGAAAAAAAGAATAAGAAAAAAATGAAACAGGTGTACAGCAAATATGGGACTCCCTCAATCAAAATAACTTCAACACAATTGGCATACCAGCGGAGAGGAAAAAGGAAGAGATATAAAAAGCATATTCAAGGATATAATGGCTGAAAATTTTTCCAAGTATGGAGAAAGATGACAGCATCCAGGGCAGGAAGCTCAGAACTTGCCAAACAAACTCAATCCAAGGAGGAACACCTCAAGGTACGTCATAATACAATTATCAAAAACCAAAGACAAAGAAAGGATACTGAAAGCAACAAGGGAAGAGAAGCACAGAACATTCAACAGACCCCCAATATGTCTTTTAGAGGATTTCTCAGTAGGAACCATACAGGCCAGCAGAGAATAGGATGACATATTCAGAGTGCTGTACAAAAAAGACTGTCAGCCAAGAATTCTCTACCCAGCAAAACAAACCTTCAAATATAAAGAAGAAATAAAGTCTTTCCCTAACAAATGAAAGCTAAGGGAATTCACAAACACCAGACCTGCCTACAAGAAATGCTGAAGGGAGTTCTTCACTCTGAAAGAAGACAATGCTAAGAAACAGCAAGAAAACATTTGAAGGTACATAACTCGTTAGTAAGGTAGGTTCACAGAAAACTTCAGAATACTCCCAAGTAGTAAGGGTGGCAAATAACCTGCTTACCTCCTTAGTATGTAGACTAAAGGACAAATGTAATGAGACATTAACACAGACAATAACCATACAAGAGACAAGACAATATATATATATATTTTTTTCCTTTTTGTCTTTTTTTACTGACCGGTAACGGGATCGCAACCCTCGGTGTCGCGCCCGTACCGGGGACCAGCAACGGGATCTCAACCCTTGGTGTTGCGCCTGCACCTCGCTCAGCCAGTGAGCGGGAACTGGTCTCCACATGGGATCTGAATGCTCAGCGGGAGCGCCGCCGCGCTCCCAAGCGGCGCACTCTCCAGTGCGCCACCGGGCCAGCCCGAGACAAGACAATATTAAAAGATGTAACTTGAAACATAATTTTCAAAAAGTGAGGCAGGAGGAGATGATGCCAAAGTGTAGATTGGCTTTGTTTTTTTTTTTCTTTTTTCTTAGATATTAGAGTTAAGTTGTTATTAGTCTAAAATAATCTGGTATAACAATAACAAGTTTTTTGTAAGCCTCATGGTAACCATAACACAAAAACTTATGAAAGACATACTAAAAATAAATAGCAAGAAATCAAAATACACTGCTAGAGAAAACCATCCAATCACAAAAGAAGATGGTAAGATTGGAAAAAAGTCAAAAACAGATCAACAAAACAACCAGAAAGAGTTACAAAATGGCAGTGACAATTCCCTATATATCAATAATATTTCAAAATATAAACAGATTAAATGCCCCTATTAAAAAACACAGAGAGGATCAATGGATTAGAAAACAAGAACCAACAATATGCTGCCTATAAGAAACTCACTTCACCTTGACACACATTGACTGAAAGTGAAGCAATGGAAAAAGATACTTCATGCAAAAAGAAACCAAAAAGGAGCAGGAGTAGCTATATTTATATCAGATAAAATAGACTTCAAGCCAAGGAAAGTAAACACAGGTAAGGAAGGTCATTATATAATGATAAAGGGATCAATTCAGTAAGAGGATATAACAATCCTAAATATATACACACTCAAGTCTGGAGCACCTAGTTAGGTAAAGCAATTACTAGACCTTATGGGATAGATAGACTACAACACAATAATAGTTGGGGACTTTAGCACCCCACTTTCACCGCAGGAAAGATCATCCCAACAGAAAATTAACCAGAAAACATGAGAATTAATATCTCCTCTAGGTCAGTTGGACCTAACAGACCTGTATAGAACATTTCATCCAACAGCTGCAGAATACACATTGTTCTCAACAGCACATGGAACACTCTCTAGAATAGACCCTAGGTTAGGTCACAAATCTCAACAAATTTTAAAAAACTGAAATCACATCAACAACCTTGTCTGAGCACAATGGAATAAAACTATAAATCAACAGTAAAAGGGACACTAGAAACCACACAAATTCATGGAAATTAAACAACATACTCTCAACAATGAATAGGTCAAAGACAAAATCAAAAAGGAAATTAAAAATTCATGGAGACAAATGAAAATGAAAACACAACATACCAGAACCTATGGGATACAGCGAAAACAGTTCTGAGAGGTAAATTTATAGCAATAAATACCTACATCAAAAAAGAAGAAAGAGTTCAAATAACAACCTAATGTTACACCTCAAGGAGCTGGAAAAACAAAAACAAACCAACCCCAAGATCAGTAGAAAGTCGAAAATCAAAAGATCAATGAAAAAAAGAGTTGGATTTTCAAAAAGATAAACAAAATCAATAAATCTTTAGCTAGACCAGTGACATAAAAAAAGAGAAGAGACTCAAATAAATAAAATCAGAAATGAAAAAGGAGGGCCGGCCCTGTGGCGCACTGCTACAGTGTGCCTCTTGGGAGTGCTGTGGCGCTCCCGCTGAGGGTTCGGATCCCACATACAGACCGGTTCCCGCTCACTGGCTGAGCGAGGTGCGGGTGTGACACCGAGGGTCGNCCGTTGCCGGACACGAAAAAAGACAAAAAGGAAAAAAAAAAAAAAAAAGAAATGAAAAAGGAGAAGTACAGAAATACAAGTAGGATCATAAGAGACTACTATGAACAACTATAAATGAACAAACTGAAAAACTTAGAAGAAATGTATAAATTCCTGGACACATACAATTTACCAACACTGAATCTTGAAGAACTAGAAAACCTAAATGATCCAATAACAAGTAATGACACTAAAGCAGTAATAAAGTTCCCCAACAAAGAAAACTCCCGAACCAGATGGCTTCACTGCTGAATTCTACCAAACATTTAAAGAATAATACCAATTCCTCTCAAAGTCTTCCAAATATTGAAGAGGAGGGAATACTTCCAAACTCATTCTATGAGGCCAACATTAACCTCATACCAAAAGTGGAGAAAGATAACAAAAAAAGAAAACTACACACCAATATTCCCAGTGAATACAGATGTGAAAATCCTCAATTAAATACTAGCACAGAATTCAACAACACATTAAAAAGATCATTCACCATGATCAAATGGGATTCATCCCAGGAATACAAGGATGTTTCAACACACGCAAATCAAATCAATAAACCTGACACATCACATTAGCAGAATGAAGGGAAAAAAATGATCATTTTGATATACTCAGAAAAAGCATTTGATAAAACCTAACAGTATTTCATGAAAAAAACACTCAACAACTCTGGTATAGAAGGAATATACCTCAACACAGTAAATGACGTATATGACAAACTCACAGATAATATCACACTGAATGAACAAAAATGGGACGCTTCTACTCTAAGATCTGGAACAAGAGAACGATGCCTAATTTCCCCACCGTTACTCAACATAGTACTGGAAGTCCTAGCCAGCACAATAAGGCAAGACAAAGCAATAAAGGGCATCCAAATTGGAAAGGAGGAAGCCAAACTATCCCTATTTGCAGATGACATGATTATATACAAAGAAAACCCTAAAGCCTTCAACAAAAAATTACTAGAACTAATAAATGAATTCAGGATAGTGGCAGGATACAAAATCAACTCACAAAAATCAATAGTTTTCCTATATGCCAATAATGAAATAGCTGAAGAAGAAATCAAGAAAGTAATCCCATTTGCAATAGCTACCAAAAAAAAAAGAAAAGAAATACCTAGTAGTAAATTTAACCAAGGAAGTGAAAGACCTACAACGAAAACAATAAAACTTTGATGAAAAAAAATTGTAGAGGACACAAATAAATGGAGAGATATCCTATGTTCTTTGGTTGGGAAGAATTAACAGCACCAAAATGTCCATATTACCCTAAGCAATCTACACATTCAACACGATCTCTCTCAAAATATCAATGACATTCTTGACAGAAATAGAAAAAAAAAATGTTCTTAAAATTCATGTGGCATCACAAAATACCCTGTATAGCTATAGCAATCTTGAACAAAAATAACAAAGGTGGAGACAGTACATTTCCTGACTTCAAAACATACTAAAAAAACTAAAGTAACCTAAACAGGGTGGTAGTAGCATAAAAACGGACAAATAGACAAATGAAACGGAATAAAGAGCCCAGAAACAGACTGACACGCTTACAGGCAATTGATTTTTTTTTTCCTTTTTGTCTTTTTTCGTGATCGGTAATGGGATCACAACCCTCAGTGTCACACCCGTACTGTGTCCAGCAATGGGATCACAACCCTCAGTGTCGCGCCTGCACCGCGCTCAACCAGTGAGCGGACTGGTCTCTATATGGGATCCAAACCCTCGGCAGGAGCGCCACCGCGCTCCCAAGCGCCGCACTCTACCGAGTGCACCACCGGGCCGGCCCACAGGCAATTGGTTTTTGACAAAGGTGCCAAGAATATACAATAGGAAAAGGACAGCCTCTTCAACAAATGGTGCTGGGAAAACTTGATATCCACATGGAGAAGATTGAAACTAGACCCCTAACTCTTACCATACATAAAAATCAACTCAAAATTGATTTAAAGACCTAAACTTAAGACCCAAAACTATGAAACTACTAGAAGAAAATATAGGGGAAACACTGCACAAAATGGGAGTGAGCAGCACTGTTTTGAGCAAGACTACAAAGGCACAGGCAACTAAAGCAAAAACACACAAGTGGGACTACATCAAACTGAAAAGCTGCTGCACAGCAAGGGACACTGTCAACAAAATGAAGAGACAACCTACAGAATGGGAGAAAGTGTTTGCAAACTACACATGAGACAAGGGGCTAGTGTCCAGAATATATAAGGAATTAAAACAACTCAACAGCTAAAGGCCAAATCACCCAATTAAAAAATGGGTAAAGGACCTAAACAGACATTTTTTCAAAAGACATTCAAATGACCAACAAGCACATTAAAAATACTCAACATCACTAATCATCAGGGAATTGCAAATTAAAAACACAATGAGATATCATCTCACCCTAGTTAGAATGACTATTATCAACAAGACAGGAAATAACAAATGCTGGTGAGGATGAGGAGAAAAGGGAACCTTCCCACATTGTTAGTGAGAATGTAAATTGGTGCAGTCACTGTAGAAAACAGTGTGGAGGTTCCCCAGTGAACTAAAAGTAGATCTACCTTATGACTCAGCTATCCCACTACTGGTATATACCCAAATGAAATGAAATCAATTTATCAAAAGGACACCCGCACTCCTATGTTCATCACAACAGTATTCACAATAGCCAAGAGAAGGAATCAACCTAAAAGCCCATCAATGGATGAATGGATAAAAAAACCTGTGGTATATATACACGATGGAAAACTATTTAGCTATAAAAAGAAGTATCATTTGCAGCAACATGGATGGAACTGGAAACCATCACATTAAGTGAAATAAGTCAGGCACAGAAAGACAAGTACTGCATAGTCTCACTCATATGTGGAATCCAAAAAAAGAAAAAAATAGTGGTTCTCATAGAAGTAAAGGTAGAGTGTAGAATAATGGTTACCAGGGGCTGGGAGGGGAGGGGTGTGGGGGAAGGAAGGAGTTGACTAACAGGTACAAAGCTACACTATCTATCCAAGTGAATCATTGTACAGTGTATACATGTATTGAAACACAGGGTACCCCATGAATAAAGTAAATGTTAAAATTTTTTAAATAAATAAATAAACGAATAAATACATTTATGTTAAAAAAGAGCTGCTCAAGGATTAGATACCCACATCTAAGAAATGAGGAATAAACATAAATCCTTCTATTGAGAGGGATGAAGATGTGGAATACACATTTAATCCACAAATGCAATTAGAAGATACAGATACTAGTATGATATGAACACTAAAGCAGTGACTTTAAAGAAGGGGCCCAATAGTGTATAAAGGAGTGTGTAGAAATTGAGTAGTTAAATGCAAAGCTTGAGATCAAAAGGCAGAACTTCAAGATTCTGCTCCCAGTTCTGAGCTGTGGGCCCTGGGGAGCTGTGACACCAATCTCCCCCTACTACAAATGTTCTAACTCTCTGCTCTACTCTCTGTCAATATCTTCTTTCAGCAGCTAAACATTTATATAGCATAATTGAAGATTCATACTTTCTTATTTACACAATAAGAAAACTATTTTTCAAATCCAAATATGGAAGATACAAGACATAAACACATCCATCTTGCAGACTGGAAATTATATGCACATGGGACCCAGGGCAACGATACAAGGAACAGGCACTGCAGACCACACCATTGACCCATTCATCCTCCCACTGACCAACTGCAGAAGTTTACCATAGTGAGGAATCCTGCATCCTCAAGAAGAGATATAAAGAAATACATAATCACTCACCTCCAATGCTCAGTCTGGTTGGGAGATGAGACATAAATATATGAAAGAGAAACTAGCAAAGTGGCGGAAAATGTCAGGTGCGAATGGCTATGTGCATATTGAGAGCTTTAAAAGCAAAGTTGCCCTTTCTGGTTGAAATGATTGAGCAGAGGACAAACTGGAATATGGTTAAGTACAGTGAGAAGGATTGGGGCAGATGGAGAAGATAGGAGGGCCATGTAGACAGAAGGATGAAGGGTGGAGACACCTGTCCAGTGGATGCTGCATGTTTTAGAGTGGCTGAACAGAGCTACAATGAAGAGGTGCCATATCAGATCAGACTTGACCAGTAGCGAGGGAAGTGATTAGGAACACATCCTGCATGTGCCGGGCAATGTGGAGGTAGGTGAAGACCATCTTGTGCTCACGGTCCTTGAACCATATGACAAGATTAACTTGGATCTACAATAACTAACAATGACCTCTTCAAATCACATGCAATGCTGTTTCACTGGCTTCCAGTTCCAGCAGCCATACATATGAAGGGTCTTCAAAAAGCTCATAGGGAAATGTGTATTATAAAAAAAGTATGCATAGATTGCAAAAAAAAAAAATTGGGGGGCACCAAAATAAACTTGTTCTAACTTTCTATAACACATCTGAACAGGATCTAGTTTGAGGCACTAAGAAAGATAGGAAATCCATTTGAAAAGATCCCCTATCAAAGCAATATGAATTCTGCTAAAACTGAAGCAAGAACAAACATCAAATTTATAGTGAAGCTTGAGTAGAAGAATAGTGACATCACTGATGCTTCATGAAAAGTTTATGGGGACAACATCCCAAAGAAATCAGCAATTTACAAGTGGACAATTCATTTTACAAATGAGACAATGTTGAAGATGAAGTCTGCAGTGGCAGACCATCACATCAACTTGTGAAGAAAAAATTACTCTTGCTTGTGCACTAATTAAAGAGGACTAATGATTAACAGCAGAAACAATAGCCAACGCCATAGACATCCCTATTGGTTCAGCTTACACACCATTTTTCTTCAGTTAATAATGTCAAAAAGACTGCATTGACATGGTTAAATTCCTAGGACCTGCAGTTCTTTAGGGATGGACTAACTGGCTGGTATCTTTGCATACAAGAGTCTTGAACTTGATGGAGCTTTGTTGAGAAATAAAATTTATAGTTTTTATTTTTATAATTTAATTCCATTTTCCATATACTTTTTGAAGTCCTCTCATACCTACCTGCTGACCTCACACTCTGTATTACAAGGACCAAATATAGTGCAGTAACCAGCATGCGTTCAAGTTCCAGTGTACTCACTGGGGTAAGTTTGGGCAAGTGACTTAACACTGCTGTGCCTCAATGTCCTCATCTGTGAATTGGGAACAATAGCAGTATTTAGCTCATAGGATTGTTGTGGGAAATGAAATTAATTAAGACATACAAAGCTTAACAAATGCCAGTTGTTGGTGGTGGAGTTATCATGATGGAACTGCCAAGCATGAGTATTCAGAGTATGCAAAAAATTTTATAGATCAATTATGAATTATTTTTAAAAATTGAAAAGAAAAATCAGCAAAGTCTGCTAAGTGGCAATTTATAAAAAAGAAAATATGAATGGTCAATTAATAATGAAAGAATGTTCCATCTCCTTAACAATCAGGAAAATGCAAATCAAATGAGACAGTGTTTCACATATACGAGAGTTGCACGAAGAGAATGTCTGATGATATCAAGTTTGGGCAGAGGAGGGGAACCAAAATTTTTATATTGGCTGATATGCAAGTGGAAATGTTGACTATGGGTTACAATGCACAGGAGGTCACGATGGGTGGGTCGGGACTGAGAAGAATTCGTGGCTTCTCTTCCTGACTTCAATCATATCTCTCTGAAAGGAGGCATTCAAGGAAATTCTGCAGCCAGTTCCGTTGGCCCTCTGTTTTGCTCTCCTTGGGTGTCAGCTCACAGAATGAGGGCATGTGCGTCCCTCCTTCACAGGATGTGGGCATGTGTGTCCCTCCTTTCTGTGGTTGCTCTGGCCACTGTCTATGTGTCATGCATCTGGCTGCACATCTGAGCCCAGAAAGCCGATCTCTGTCTCTGTATCACTTCTCAGTTGGTTACAAACTTGGAAGTGAAACAATGGGGTGCTATTTATATGCCATTTATGGGAAACATAAAACCCTAACACAGTTTGTAATGGAGAAAAGTTAGAAACAATTGACCATTAGTAAGAGAACAGATGAACATTATGTGGTATTGATCAGATGGAATACTAGACAGTGGTAAAAACTAATGAACAAATAGGCATACAACAGCATAGATAAATTTCAAAAACACAAAAAGGTAAAAAAGTTGCAAGAGAATACAGCTGTTGCTTGGTATCCTCAGGGATTGGTTCCAGGACATCCACAGAGGCCAAAATCTGAGGAGGCTCAAGTCCTCTACATAAAATGGCATAGTATTTGCACACAACCTATGCACATTCCCCATATGTTTTAATCATTTCTAGGTTACTTATGATATCTAATACAATGTAAATGCTATGTAAATAGTTGTTACACTGTATTTTTATTTGCATTATTTTTCATGGTTGCGTTATTATTTTTTATTGTTTGAACATTTTTGATGTGAGGTTGGTTGATACCTGCAGATACAGGGGGCCGACTATTTATGGCATTATGTTATTTGTGTAAATGCCGATCTTTGAAAACACATATACCGATAGGTGTTGCTTACAGACACAGGCTCATGAGTAAAACAAGAAAATCTGTGCAGGAACATTATGTACAACCTAACTGTAACAGCTACTTCTGTAGAGGAAGAAAAGGGAATGGGATGGAAAGGGGGGTTTAGTTTTATTTTCACTCTATTATTACATTAAAAAGGGGGATCAGAAACGAATGTGACAAAATAGTGTCATCAAGGGAAACTAAGCACTGCCTAGAAAGAGTCTGTATATTATTTAGGCACATTTGATATATAATTTATACACACACACACACACACACACACACACACACATATCTTAAACATATGGTATATCCAATATTTACTTTTAGCAAATATGTACTCGTAATAATCTTCTCCAATACAGTGCAATAATTTGTCTACCCAGAGAGATTAGGATCATTGAAGTATTTTTGATTGATATAAACAATAGAATTTTTATAGGAAAATAATACTGTTGAAAGAATTGTTCCAGTTTCAGTCTGAATGATGGAAATATGTCACACATAAGGTACAGACTTAACTGAATTTAAAATGTTCCATCATAGATGGCAACATGTAATTGTACTAACAACAAAAATTGTATTGAAAGATAAATATTACCAGTGAGCTGAACAGGTAATGCAACATAAGTTTAAGGTGGAATGATTAATATTTTTTTTTCAGTCCTGTCAGGGTGTCTTTGTCACTTATAATGTTACTTCGTGATAAGGTGAAAAGTTTAAATTTGAGGATATGTCTTGAAATATAAACTTTTAAAAACTACTCATTCTGGGAGATAAATTCATTCCACATCAAAGGACATTTAGTAAGTACTTAAATATGACAAGACATAGCCCAAATCCCACTGATCACCCCCAACTAGTAACTGGCTGGTGGAGGGTTTCAGTGATGCTTTCCTGGGCCACAGCTCTGCCACCAGGATGCAAAGAAAGAGTGTAAGGAACGTCATCACCATGTCATGTCCCATCGGGGCCTCTCAGAGGGTCTGTGGGTGTCTTCACTGCAGAGGACGTGTCTCAGCGTGCCCTGTCTGAGATCTGGAGATCTGAGCAGACGGCAGGAGGTGGGAAACTGGGTCCCAGACCTGGGATGGACTTGGGTGAGCCCCTGGTTTCACTGAGCCGGGAAGAGATGCATGAGAAGAACCCCACGTGCCCTTCTCCCACTGAACCTGCAGGATACTTCCACAGGGAAATGGCAGGGCAGTGACCCAGGCACCGGCCCCCTCCAGACAGGCTTATGGGAAAATGGAAAGCTAGACCCAGTACTGGTACGGAAGCCCCTGCCCACCAGGACAGAGGTTTTTCAGTCTTTTCCCAGCCAAGAGCAAGGGTCACAAAGGTGGTCAAGGAGACAGGTGGAACGGCATCCACAAGTGGCAACAGTGCAGTGACTCAGAAGAGAAGTGTACTCATATACAGAGGGGGGAGGAGGAAGACACCTGTGAAACCAAGCCGGGTACCAATCCTAGCAGTCACAGCACCAGGTGCACTCAAGGGCAAAATCAGTGTCTAGTGCGATGTAAACATCGAGGTGGGAGAGGACGGTCAGACTCTCTGGGTCCAAGCCCAGCCCAGCTCTGCCCCTGATTAACGGTGCAACCTTAAGCAAGTTATCTGGAACTTGTGCCTCAGTCTCCCTATCTGGAAAATGGGGATGGCTAAATAAAGTGGTGTTCCCAAAGTGCTTAGAGCAGAGAATGGCACCTGCAAGGCCCTCAACTAATATTCACTACTAGTAAGTTACAGCAGTTAGAGAAGGATTCTGGAAATCCTGAAGGTCCATCAGAAATGGTGGCCTTCAGTAAGGTTCTGGACTCCTCTAGGCACGAGAGTAATCCGGATATTCTGACAGGGGACAGCCCTTGTTGGGGGACCTCACAGCACCATCTGTCCCCTCCTGGGGCACAGAACGCAGTGGGGATCCCTGGGGACCAGTGGTCCTGAGGGTGTTGGGACAGGGCAGCTGCAGAGTGTAGAGACCCTAACACCAGAGCTGTACATAGGTCCACAGCAATGGGAGCCAGGACAACACCCCCAAGACCATGGGGGACCCAACTGCACTGCAGCACAGTGGGCCAGGTTCTGCCACAGGGACCAGTATGTAGTAGAAAATGTCACAAGGTAAGGTGCCCTTCCCAATGCGATGATGCTGCGTGCGTTCTTCCCAGCACCAAGCCGGAGCAATCCTGGGAGAAACAAAGGAAGGTGGGAGATGTCTTCAGAGGGGAGAGCTCCTGAAAAGCTGAGTAATTACCCTGAAGTAATGAGATTCCTGATACTCCAAAAGAGACTTAGAAACCTTGAATTGGTAAAAACAACTGTTTTCAGCCATCAGCAAATATGGGGCACCATGGAACTAAAAGAGATATTCTCCGTGTTTCCACATCTGAATTTGTTGTATTTATTTTGACCCTGTTATGTGATTGTTCTGATGACCTCAGATTAAGAAACAAGTTTCCAAAAGCACGAACCAAAAAGCAGTCTCTCTGCTTGGCCCAGGACAAGCATCCTCCCAAAGTCATTGTCACAGTTTTGTCACCAGATGGCGAAAGTGTCCTTTCTAGCTGTTCAATCTATCAAAACCTGTGTCCAGCTCACACGTTAGCATGATGCACGCAGAGGGAAGTCACAAAGTCCCCTCACTAGCTTCTGATAACCTGGGACTGTGTCATTTCAGAGCTGGAGGAAAACTCAGAAGTGATACCTTTCAACTCCACTCTTCATGGAGTGAAAACACACCCAGAGGTCTGGTGAACTGCCAAGGCAGGGCAGCCACCCGAACCCTGGTCTGCTCATGCCACCCAGCCACCAGTACAAAATCTTCATGAGTCAGCAGTCAGAATCCACATGTGTCCTGGGCTGAGAGTGGACCTGCCTACTTTTGTCAGCTGCCCTAGTACCTGCAATAAACCTGGAAGATGCTACGCAGAGGAAGGCAGGTCACCGCCTTCCTTTCAACCACCACCTGGAACTGCTTCAGGTCTTTCCTGAAACTCCTCAGACTATCCCCGAGGCATCTCCAAGCTCTCCCTCCAAACTTAACCTGCAGCAGGATCTCCTGCCCAGTCATCTGATCACCTGGAGGCACCTGCCTGACAGCCTGAAACTCCGAGGCCCCAGGGCTGGCAGGTGCCTGGGCTGTCAGATGTCCCTTCGTCAACCAGGGCCAGCACAGAAAGGCTCCAAACCCCTGCAGGGCCCTTCACACTCTCTCCTTGGGGAAGAGGATGATTCTAAAGTGAAGCGAAGTTGACTCCCTGCCCCCGCCACCTTTTAGCCTCAACACAAGTGGCAACAGAAGGTCAGCAACAGCCTCTGCTGCCCATGCCGCTCAGAAAGGAAGCTTTTGTTGTTTGTTCTCTGTCTTTCCACTCTCTGTCAGAGAACAGATTTGCACACAAAGGGGGGGAAGAGGATGATTCTAAAGTGAAGCGAAGTTGACTCCCTGCCCCCGCCACCTTTCAGCCTCAACACAAGTGGCAACAGAAGGTCAGCAACAGCCTCTGCTGCCCTTGCCGCTCAGAAAGGAACCTTTTGTTGTTTGTTCTCTGTCTTTCCACTCTCTGTCAGAGAACAGATTTGCACACAAAGGGACTTAATTAAGAACTTCCCCCAGAAGCTGTCAGCTTCTGCGTCTCAAGAAGGAAATGCTTGCACATACCACGCAACAGGTGAGCAGTATAACAGGTTGGCAGCCCGAGGCTTGTGGCTTTCTTTTCTCAGATACCAGCCAATGACCTTCCCTTCTTCATGGTCTCACTTGAGGCAAGACCATCCTCTGCTACCATCTTCCAAACCCTCTGCTGAATAATCCCTCAGATTAATACAGAACATGCAGGAGCTGGCCAGGTCAATTACGAGGGGGAAAAAGACGCAGTGCTTACACGCATGTTTATTTGGTGGCAAATGGCTAAGAGGAGAGTGGGGAGGACTGCCTTCTTCCCTGCTGATGTCCAGACCCACTGAACATTCTGGCATCTTCCAGTCTCACAGACAGAACGGATGCAGCAAAAAGCATGCTGGCCCTTTACACCCAATTTCTGCAGTGGAGGGGGATGTGTGTCCTGGGGGGCAGCCCCGACCCCTACTCGGGTCACTGCAAACACAGCAGCCAGAGCAGGAGAGGAGCTGAGGGCCACACAGCCACAGGCAGCCAGGGTCAGGGCACCACCGGGCACTGGGCCAGGGCAGCAAGGGCCTCCCGCCTGCAGAGCATGGGTGATGCTGAGATTCTTGGTGAATTACTTTAATAGATAATTTGTTCATTCACAGACTCGTAATTAGGCCCTCAAGTGAAGGAACATGATGTCAACTGGGCATGACCACCTACTCAAGGCCAAATCAGGGGAAAGAGACTCTCTGACAAATTTTGTTATAAGCTAAACTCCTCTTCTTCTTAAAAAAGAAATTGTAAGATCAAAACCCTTTTGTTTTAGAATTACAGTAAAGAATTAAACCTAAGTAATCCATGGAAGAAAGAAACAGAGAGCTTAGTTTTTACTTAATGCATAAATGACTAAAATCATATAGCTTCTAAACAGTAGGGTTTCAAATGACAGCTGTGACCTGGGGCTGGTTCTCTCAGGGATGACAAATTTAAATTCTTTCATGGATCAGTCCAGTAAGTAAATGAGACAGTGAAGTAGGTGCATAATAGGGAGTGGTGGGGACTGTGGCAAACTGGAAACACTGAAGCATTGAAACTAGTATGTCTTCCTGACACACACAGGCGTGCCAGAAGGAAACAGGACTGCGCTGCTCCCGTCGGCATCCTTCCCTTGAGACGGCAGGGACAGCACTCACTGTACACAGGAGCAATGAAGACTACCAAAGGGAGGTGTCAGTCTGCCTCTGCCCAAAGCTGGCCTGGCTCCAGCAACGGGGCTCACACACCCAGCTATAAAGTGACACACATAGACGCCCATCTGGATGCTTTACACAGTCAGAGTCTGGCCATCTTGTTAAGGCTCCTTCAGTGTGTGTCAGCCGCCAATTACCCAGAAAGGCTGCACCCAGCCCAAGCCAGGAGCACAGGACGCCGTCGGCTCACACCATGGGACCTGAGCCCCTTCCAGAAGCTAAGCCTCCTCCAAAGCATTCTGGAATGAGAACAGGACACCACCAGTGGTTTCTCCAGATAATGAAGTCCTTTCCACGGGGTTTTAAGCTCAGGGATAGGGGAGAGCGCAGTGCTCACTCACACAGAAAGAGAACCATCTCTGCACACAGGCACATGGCCTCATGCTCCCTGGGAGATGACCGTTAAATTGCATCAGTCATCCCTGGCAGCTACCCTCAAGCAAAAGGAGCTTCTTTTCTTGGCTTCCTGGGGGCACTGGGAGCCCAGGAGTGAACTCTGCTACCAGCAGGAGGTGACCCTGAGCTGGCAGGCAGACATGAGAGCACAGTTTACCCCTCGGGCCACCTCTCCTGCTCCACTTGCCCAGGGAAGGCAGCGGCCTTGTCAGGATTCTTTTCCTTTTTCTACTTACCCACGCTTGACATTTTTGCATGTGTGACAAAACTAAACCAGCAGTGAGTGCAGGCGAAGGTGCTCAGGGCAGGCCCACCCCACCTGAGAAGGGAATGCAAGAGTCCTCCCGGCACCAAGGCCAAGGGATGAAAACGCCACGTCCCAGCCCTTCCACTGGCTGGAGGTCCTGTGTCCCCAGAGCACAACTCTGGACAGTCTTGTCCCCAGTGCAAGACTGTCCCCAGGAGGGAGGTATAGCCCCAAACATATCAAAAGGAATTAATAAATAAGAGTATGACTTGCTTGAAACTAACTTTACTGTATTTTATGTTTCAAGCCTCCTAAAATGAAAATATTGAGATACCTTTTTTAAAAGCACACAGAATTTGAAAGTAAAATATACATAAGAAATTGTTTTTAAAGCTGAATATGGGGAAAGCAAAGACACAGTACAGAAGGGCCAGTCTGCGGGGTGTGGTTGGAAGTACTTCTTATATCCGAGTGGCCTAGTGCCCGGCAGGTGCAGAGAGCCATGGGAGCAGGCAGGGCCACTGTGAAACGCTCGGACACACGTCACAGGGAGGGCGGGAAACATTGCCCATAACCACTGGGACTTGATGGCGCCTGTGAAGGGCACCCTGGACAGCAGGAGGGGCCTTTGAAAATGTTCACCTATTTGAGGATTCGGTCTAAAGCAGAGCTGGCCCCCAGTGCCTATTTTCTAAGAACATTTAAAAGTTTGAAACATTGCCCATAACCACTGGGACTTGATGGCGCCTGTGAAGGGCACCCTGGACAGCAGGAGGGGCCTTTGAAAATGTTCACCTATTTCAGGATTCGGTCTAAAGCAGAGCTGGCCCCCAGTGCCTATTTTCTAAGAACATTTAAAAGTTTAATTTAATGGCCTTTCCTGTTTAGGCATAAAGTTCCCAACTCAAAATTCAGAGTGCAACAAACCATCCCCTGTGCATTAGTCCATTTCTTTTGCTCATAACAAAATGCCTAGAACTGGGTGATATGTAAGAAAACAAAATTTATCACTTATAGTTTCAGGGGCTAGGAAATCCAAAGTCCAGGGAATACATCTGGTGTGGGTCTTCCTTGGTGGTGGCTTTTCAGCAACACAGGGATCTCACATGGCAGGAAATGGCAGAGCAGAGAGAGAGAGAGAGACTCTCAGGTGTTCTCCTTTTAAAGCCCTCAGAACCACATTCACATCCACCATTATTAATCCATTCACTATGGCGTGGTCCTAATCTAATTACCTCTTCAAGGCCTCATCTTTCAACTACCATAATGGGATTGCCCAACCTCTTTACGCTGTCACAGTGGGAATTAGGCTTCTAATATCTGAACTTTGGTGGAAACAATTCAATCAACCCACAGCATCCTACAAGGCACAGTCACATCTGCTCACCCCAATTACTCATCGCTACCTTGAAGACACATTATTCAGTCCACAGTCAGCTTCTCCACCTCGGCACTCCTGACCTGGGTTGTCTGGGGCTGTTCTGCACACTGCAGGATTCCAGCAGCATGTCTGACCTCTACCTGCTAGATGTCAGGAACATCCTCCCTATCCCCCCCACTAGTTATGAAAATGAAGTTTCTTTGCACCTTGCAAAGGTCCCCTGGGGTGAGGGGTGAGGCAGGCAATGTCATCCCCAATTAAGACCCTCTGGTCTACAATTTAGTAAATGACAGGTTTTATTCACTCCTTCTTGACTCTGTGACTGCTTCCAGGATCATTTTTCTTCTTCCTGAATTTCATCCTTTAGATTCTATGATAAAGTTCTTCTAGTAGAGACTTTTGGTGGTAAACTTTCTATTATTGTTGAAAAATATCTTTGTTCAGGTTCATTCCTGAAAGACAGTTTTACTGGATACATGAATGGGATTAACACTTATTTCTCTTGGTTCTTTAAAGATGTTCTCCCACTATATTGTTTTTTCTACTGCTGACAGGTGTCCACTGTCAGCCTACTCACTGTTACTCTGGAGGTAATGTCTTCTTCTCTGGTTGCTCTGAGCATCTTTCTTTTGCCTTTGGTGATCTGCAGTCTCACTATGATACACTTAGGTGTAGATAGATTTTTATTTACTTCCTTTAGATTCACTGGGTTTCCTGAATCAGAAAATAAGTGTCTTTCAACTAGAAAGTCTTGAACACTATCTCTTGATTTATCCCATATTCTATCGCCAATAGAATTCTAATCAGTTGTATAGATCTTCTCATTCTGTCCTCCACATATCACAACATCTTTTTCATATGCTCCATCTATATGTCTGTGTTTCATAGTGGGTAGCTTCTTCAGATCTATCTGCTGGCTCACTAAATTATCTCTTAATCTGTATCTAATGTACTACTGTTAAACCCTCCTATTGAGTATTAATTCCAATTCTTGTATCATTCATCTATACAAGTTCTATTTAATTCTTTTTCAAAGTTTACTAGTATTTGGGAGGTTGGTAATATCTTCCTTACCCGACCTCAAAGTTATGACAACCAAAAATGTCCCCACACCTTGCAAAGATCCCCTGGGGGGAGGCAGGAAAGTTTGCCCCAATTGAAAATCACTGGTCTGGCCGGCCCGGTGGTGCACTGCTACAGTGCGCCGCTTGGGAGCGCGGCGGCGCTCCCGCCGAGGGTTCGGATCCCACATACAGACCGGTTCCCGCTCACTGGCTGAGCAAGGGGTGGGCGCAGCACCAAGGGTTGCGATCCCGTTGCCGGTCCCGGTCTGGTATGGGCACGACACTGAGGGTTGCGGTCCATTGCCGGACACGAAAAAAAAGACAAAAAGGAAAAAAAAAAGAAAATCACTGGTCTAATAAACAGTAGGTTTAATCACACCTTCCATACTTGAGGGTACTTCAAACAGTTCACGGCGAGATTAGTTTTACCTTTTAATTCTATTTTTCCATATGAACTTTTTAAAGTACGCTTGTATTTCTGTTCTCTACCCATGCATTTTATTCCAGCATTTATTTCTTTATCCATATTAAATATACTCATTTTACATCCCAATAACTGGGTCTGATTTGACCATTTTTCTCTCAGCTGACTCTTGCTTATGATGCCCTTTCTTCTTGCATGTGATTTTTATTTTGAGGTCACATTCCTTGGAACACTATTCATGGGGATTTTTTTTGCAGCCTGGGTGGCAGGAACATTCTCCCTGTGTTTGCTTTAGGTCAGATACCTATGGACCCCTTTAAAAAATATATTCCATTTGTACTTTTCAGACCATACAGGGAAGCATGAACTTGGGCTCCACACCCATAGGAGGACATGCATGCTAGAGATGACAGCTACTCAGAGAAAACATGAACATTTCTTTCCCCTCTGCACAGCGCTGAGGCCTACACGGTCTCTCTGCAGGACAGGCTCTTCCAGGGGCCCTGGCATGATAAGATAGACCCTGATCCGATTCTCTCCACACAGGGCCCTGGACTCATCACATGTCCTAGCCTGGCCCTGGGTACCAAGGGTCCAGGCCCTAGGGATCAGCAGATGCTCCCAGAGAGCTGCCACTTCAAGGCAGACTTTGCTCTACGAATTCCAACTTCCACCTCTAGGAATTAACTTCTCTTACTTTCTGGCCATTTCAGCAGTTCTTTTAAAAAGATGTGTTTTCCATGATAATCAGGATTCACGTATTTTGTAAAAGGTGGGTTTTCAGGCTGTCTTCATATTTCTAGGAAAGGAATGGTCTCCTGGTGTTTAAAGCAATGTTCCTTCTGCCATTACCAGAGCCGTGCAGAGCCACGTAGCATGCTCATTCCTGTCCCCATGCTCGTCCACGGGTCCAGGAGAGATGCACAGGGCCACGGGCAGATGCCTGACATCATCTCTTTCCACAGATTTGAAAGGCAGTCTCGTCCTGGCTGCACCCCAGTGCCCGACAGAAATAGAACGAGAAGTGAGATCCAGCTGGCAGGACCTCAGCCTTGGAACAGATAAGCAGCAAGGAGGATTTCCAGCTACATGGTCAGAAAAGCACCATGAAAAATGGTTACAGGGTTTGCAGGCTTGGGTGGAAAACCACATCCATCACTCAGACTCACAATTGTGATACTGGAAACAAGCTCTTTTCTCTTTCCTGGGGAAAATCTGCCTCAGGACTGACTCCTCTGTCATTTAAAAATGACCTATCAACAACAATAGAGTATATGAACAATAATAAACAGCAAATAATAATAAGTTATTATATGTATTATCATAAATATTATAAATAACATACTCTATAATAAATTATAATATACTATAATGTATAACAAATAATTATAATACTATAATATAATAATAATATATTAATTATAATAATAAATAGAGTGGCTTCCAGCCATATCCCCCTCGGAGCCCCCACCACAGTGTCACAGCCTGTCTCCTGGAGGGACCTGTTTGCTTCTCATTGTATCTCCAGGATCCAGCCCAGTGCCCCACACACGGTATTCAAAATATTTTGAGTAAATAAATGCAAGGATAGTTTTTCTGCTGGGCATTACTAGATTTGGAGATATCTTGATGCTTTATGGGAAAGCACAGCTCCCTAGAGTCATTCCCTACTGCTGAGAGCATCTACAGATTCCTCCTGGAGGCCAAAACTGGCTAGGGCTATGCACTCAGCAGAGCTCGCCTACACTTCCACACCAACTCCAGGAGCAGGTTTTTCCCCTTTTTGTTCAGAGCTTTATAGGATCCAATTGCCTTCACATATATCTCATTTACTTCTTGTAATGTGAGAGCTATGCAGGATACTGCCCACTTGCTACCATCAGAAACCGAGGCTCTAAAAACTGTCCAGGGAGCAGGGATGAAAGAGAACAAGTGTCCGCAGCGACGTCTTTAGACTCCAAGGACCCTGTCCTCAAAGTCCTAAAGCTGACTGCACCCAAGCAGAAGGGGCAGGACTTGATAGCAGGCAATCTGAGTTCTTAAGCCTCTCTGGACACTAACTGGCTACACAATTGTGGGTTAGGCACCCATTTTCTAAGGTAAGAGTTCACTGCCTGTGAACAGAGGCATTCCAGAGTTGTGCATCTACAAGAGCATGGGGGACTCATGCCTGCCGTGGGGATGTGGTCGGCTGCAGAGCAAATGCCCTCTCAAAAGGGTAGATCTGCTCAGCTCCGGCAGGGGCTGCTACCTGGGAATCATCCCATTTTCACAAGAAACAGGCAACCTGGGTTTTATATGAACCTCTCATTTGTTAAAAGTTGGCACTAGTCATACAAATGTCTCCATGCTCTGAGCCAAGCAGAACCCCTCCTCAGGCAGGATGTGGCTCTTGGGCCGGTGGTTGCCCATGGGGGTCCGATAACCTCTGAGGTCTTGCCCACCTCGTGAGATCCAATGTCCTGTCGTCTCCCATGGGAATCCTTCCCGTTGCCCTTGGGGAGCGCCTGGAGCCAAATGCTTTTACTCTCATTACAACTCAAGGTCTCATACTTTGAAGGGCATAGACATTTATTGTATCCTAAATGGCTTGAGTCAAATATGACATAAATCTACAAAAACAAATGGCCTGGAGCCAAATGCTTTTACTCTCATTACAACTCAAGGTCTCATACTTTGAAGGGCACAGACATTTATTGTATCCTAAATGGCTTGAGTCAAATATGACATAAATCTACAAAAACAAATGCTTAGCAAAATGGATCAAGCATTTATTGGATACAAATGTAGCTTAGTCTAGGTGCTCTCAGCCTATATAAGTTTTCCTTTCTCCAGGTACCTGGAATTCTCTCTGCCACACCCATCACCATATGGTCATGAAGATTCTGTGGTATAGTTGGACACGCACAATTTTCAGAGTCTAACAGACCAGGACTCAAAACCTGGCTCTACCATGTACTAGTTCTATGACCCTGATCAATTGCTTGACTTTCTGGGGAAAAAAAAAAAAACTTTGAACCTTAGTTTTCTTTCCTTTAAAATAAAGAAAATACCATCAACTCATCAGTCTGTTGTGTAAATTACCAAAAAAAAAAAAAAGTATGAAAAAATAGGCATTGGATAGATATTTGTTCCCTTTTGCCCATCATAAAAGGCCAATTTTGAATGATTAATTCCGTCATTCTTACACATCGAATACTGCTGGAGCATGTAAATTAGACTGACTTACAGAAATGAACATAAACTTTACACAGATTGATTTATTTTACTTTGTGAAGGCCGACAGTAAGAGCATTGTTTTCCTTAAGTAACATCAGCCAAAAAGTATATAAATCCCATTAGACTGAAAGTGTGAATAATCGTGTCTTTCTCTTTACTGGCACTTTCTCATAATTGCAATAGACATCTATTTAGATGGAGGTTTTGATTCCAAATTTCATGTCAGAATTTTTTTTTTCATTGATAGAAGTCTAGTAATAAGATTTGGCAACAAGGTTAATGGCAAGCCAGATACGGAAGCTGTAGAGAAGGGTTTGGTTTAACTCAGTGGTCCCTAATCATTTCACCTACAAGTACCCCTTCCTGTTATCTGCCTCTCAGCAGTTCTTATGCACTGAAAGACAGTCTAGCAAGCAACACTTATTAATAATTCATTTTCTCTTTTTCTTCAACAAGCTCCTGATCGGCTATGATAACTAGTGTTGACACACTGGACTGATAGCATCCCAACTGAAGCAAAGAAATGTGAAGTTTTAGTTATCCTGCATGGTCTTATTCCAGAGATTCACATACATTCCATTAGGATCTATCAAACAGTGAAACAAGTCTGCAGATTGCCATCTCAACCTTCACAGTCCTCCAGGAGACCAGGATTCTCATGATGGAACAACTTGTTTTGTTGATCAAAATAGAATCATTTTTCTAATTAATGAATTTCAAATGTGATTTGCTGCTGGCCTAGATGGTAATCATGGGGGAAAGGGTTAAATCGGCTCAACAGAGTCCCTCATACCCACCTCTGTATTATCTGATACAAGGATCAATTCACATTAGAATACAAGAACTCCTAAAGTGGAGCTCAGAACAGATGACACAGAATCAGAATGGTCAAGGTGGGCCACTTAGTTACTTCTGTTTGGCATATAGTTTATTACCATTCACTCTGTATCTTCTTTAGTAAATACTTTCCTCCAATCACACTTGCCGATGCGCCTTACCTCCCCCCACCACCTCCTTTGCTTACAGCTCCTTGAGCCCCTTTCTATGAACCTCTGGTCATTGATACCCTATTATGGGCTGAATTGTGCCCTCCCCAAATTCATCTGTAGAAGTCCTAACCCCCAACACATCAGAATGTATCTGTATTTGGAGACAGGGTCTTTAAAGAAGTGATAAAGTTAAAATGAGGTCATTAGAGCAGGCCACAATCCAATATGACTGGTGTCCTTATAAAAAGAGGAGATTAGGACATAAACACACACAGAGGGATGACCATGTGAGGACACAGAGAAAAGATGGCATCTACGAGCCAAGGAGAGAGGCCTCCGGAGAAACCATCCCCGCCAACTCCTTGATCTTAGACTTCTGGTTTCTAGGACTGGGAGACAATACATTTTTGTTGTATAAGCTGCCCAGCCTGTGGAAGCCCTAGCAAACTAATATACTCTAGGAAGCAGAAAACAAATGAAAATAGCATTCGTTTATTAAAAAAATACATAAACCAATAGACAAGCTTTCTTATTCAAAGTTGAATGCCTGCTGGTATAAGTTGAAGAACAAGACACTTGCTATAATTTGAGAGGCAATGGAGAA
>NW_007727417.1:15205-18851 GCF_000696425.1 Galeopterus variegatus | reverse complement strand
ATGCCTGCTGGTATAAGTTGAAGAACAAGACACTTGCTATAATTTGAGAGGCAATGGAGAAAATGCTACTATGAACTATGTTTTTATTTGAATGTACAAATTAAATTACAACCATCCCTGGAGAAATGAGGATACTACTCTCATTACTATTGCAGCCTAATGGTATTTTCTTGAATCAGTGAGGTCTTCTACCAACATCCTGCTGAGATCAGCAAGCTGCAAGGAATGGGCATTTTGATGGCGTAAAAGAGTATGGAGAGAAGGGGAAAGAATGGTTTAGAGTATGCAGAAAAGCTGAGCAGAGAAGGCGGGAAGAAAACACGTGCCCAAGGAAAGGGAAATACAGCAAGACTGGGCGAAGCTACTCCCTCGCCAAATGCTCTGTACATCACAGGTACAGGCAGGCTCTGGGGTTTTCTCTGCTGCTCACTTCAGACACCCACAGGGAGGGTCCAGCCTCCCCCAGTCATGTCCTCTTTTAGGAAGCAGAGAACAAACTGTGGAAGGGCCTCGGACCTCCCAGGAAAAGAGGTCTAGGCAAAATCTCCCTCTCTGTTCCCTCCTTCCTTGCTAAGGTAAAGTGTTCCAAGCACAACTCTGTTGTACCACAATCGCCACTTGAATTGCATTTTCTTCAGAGAGGTGCAAAGCACTTCAGACAGAAAATGCTTTCCTTTTTCATTTTCCATATACTTTGTGCTATGCAAACTACAACTTCTCTCTCTGTGAAACTCATAATAGCCAGAGAGGGCATGTTAACAATTGCTGTGCCCTGGTGCTCAGCACCACAACAAATCTCCATTACTGCAACCCACAAACCCCATGGATTCACAGTGACCCTAGACCCTTTACATTCATCCTTTCAACAGCCCCCAACAAAGCACTGGGTCCTCTTTTGTATATTAAAGGAAACAAAAATAGATACACTATATGACTCGCACAAGGCCATGCTAAATTAGGAAAATGTGTAGAAATTTTTCTGATACTAACAGAAATGAGCAAACATGATATAATACAATAAAATCTTTATGCAGTTGACATATTATAGGAGCAGGCATATAATTAAAAATTTGTAACAACTTTGCAAGATTCAAGTATGTGCCCATCCTAGAATCTGGTAATGGCTGCATGAAAGTTGAGAGTGAAATGTCATTTGAAGATGGAAGATGCACTTAATATTCTAAAAAATAGCTTTAAAGGTATTTTAATTCTTCCCAAGATTTCAATCTTTCCAATCCCTCTTATTTTTTGGTTTCTTTTCCCATCCCCAGAGTTGGAAAACACTTTCTACCTATTGACCACCAATTTTTGCAAGTAGGAATCAAATAAGAGATCCCCTCCCCTACAGGCAAAGGTAAATCATGATTTAGTAAATCATTGCTTCTAGTACTTAGCAATGATTTACTAACAAAAAAGTTTGAATTCTTCCCTCTATCTGTGGTCTCAGGTAGATAAACAGCTGCTCTGTGAAGTTTGAGCTCTTTAGATTAGAGGGATAATAATTCTTCAGCCTATCTCACGGGACAGTTCTAAGAAGTTACTACAGAACTATAAACAGTGCAGAACAACAGATGTATTTTAATTAAAAATGAACTGCTCATGTTTGACCTTATAAGAGTTTGATTATTTTATAAACTCAAAACACTTAGCAGAACTCTTTTGTTGCCCACCCTCCCCCAAACACCCCCACTTCCCACCTATGACTCTGTCCCAGGCCAAAATGGAAAACCCCTCCTCTTGGCTTCTCTAGCACCCTTCAGTACCTTTGCATGGCCAATACTTGTATATTGCACCCAAACATCTGGAGAGGTATCTGCTAGACTCCCCAGTAGACAGAAAGCATTTCGGGCCTAGTTCATATGAGGTCTCATCAAAGGTGTCTTTCTCCAAAGGCCTGAAGTCAAGGCTGTGAGTAATTAAACAATGCATGCCTGAGCTCTCCCCTTGCCACGTGAGCCTTAGGAGTAGCTTACGATGGGAGAAAAGAAACCCAGAGGGGCACAGGCTGTGCTCCAGCCATGCAGCTGGTTGGTGGCCAAACCAGAATGGAAACCTATATTTCCCGACTTTAAATTGCAGCGCTCTTTCCACACTTTGTACGTCACCTATAGATCTGTCCTTTCTGGCTTTATATTTCTACAACACTCAGTAATTCATTATTACAACTCACTAACTACCTGCCCTTCACACACTGAGCCGGGGGGTTCCAAAGTTCCTCCCTACCTGCCTTCCAAGCTCTGCTTTGGGGTCTGCAGGTCCCAGGATGCCCTCTGCAGGCTGGAAAAGGACATCTCTGGCATGTCAAGTCAACAGGCCAAGTCCAAGCAGGCCATACCTTGTGGAGTTTGGAATCGCTGAACAGCTGTGCAGTTCTCTCAGGCCCCTACCGGAGAGGAGAGGCAGGGATTTTACTGGGGACCAGAGCATGCATGCTGGGCAGCACCTCCACCTAAACCAGAGCCCCAATAGGGCTGGGCTTTGGGTTCAAGTGGAGCAAAAATGCATGAGCTATGGAGTAAAAGAACTGCTTGGTCTGACACATGAGTTAGCTTCTTAATAGCTGCCTTGTTTCTACACGTTATTTAAATATTCTGTCTCAGTTTCCTCTTTTCCAGAAAATGGAGATGATAGATAATAATCTATCTTCTGGCATGGTATGAGGTTCAAACGGGAATAACACACCCTGGAACCTGGCACACAGTAGGCATTAAGCAGATGTGCTGTTAACATAACTACTATTCATAGAAAATGAAACAATTCCTGTCCATAAACTGGACTTCTTGGTTTTGCTATCCACTATGTTTTTGGCAACCAATGAGCAAACATTTTCTTTTTCTTTTAATTTTTAGAACATTTGCATGATACCCTGAACACACAATCTAGGGAAATGGCTTATTTCTATGAATAGCCTCCCTTAATTGGCTATTAGTTGAAGAATATATCCCAAATGGCATGGAAAATTGCCCAGTGTTTGAAAACAGGTTGAGCATTTCACCTGCAACACTTCTAAATTAGAAGCAATAAATTAATGTTGAAAGTGCAGCAGATAACTGTTGGGGTCGTTCCCTTCTGTGCCACGGGCCTCATTCTAATGAAACCCTTTTATAGCAAAAACCAAAGGAATCGATATGGAACGGCCACATTGCTCTTTGAAGGATTACCTCTGCACTAAAAAGAGAGAGGTCCCGTAAAAGGGGCGTGAGCACAGCGCTCTCCACCTCTGAGAACCAAAGAGCGCCTCTTCTTCAAAGTGGGGGACTACAGAACCATACACAGCTGTTCCACCCCTTCCTGGAACGTGCAAAGTCGCCTCTTACCACGAACTCCTCCAAAGTCTGGTAGGTCTTGCCCCGGAACTCGCAGTAGTTCTTCCTCTCCTTGCACTGCGGGCAGCACTGGCTCGTGTCGACGTGGATGCAGCGCGGGTGCAGCCGCGGGCACTCGGGCTGCGCGCACAGCGGCCCCTCCTCGGTGCACAGGCAGGGGCAGGCCGAGGGGCCCGGCGCGAACTTCTCCCCGATCGCGTACACGAAGCCGCTCTCGTCCACGCAGCCCTTGCCGCGGTAGTCCGGGTACGCGTACTCCTCCGGCGGCTCGGGCGTGGGCGCGAGGTCCGGGCTGGTCGCGTCCTGGGCGGCGGCGGCCG
>NW_007727417.1:12980-14205 GCF_000696425.1 Galeopterus variegatus | reverse complement strand
CCGCCGCGGCCCCCGCCCGGGCTCCGGCATCGCTCTAGATTAACGTGCTGGACGACAGCGGCGCGGGCAGCTCGGCCAGCGTCGGTGCGCCGCCGGGGTTCTCAGACACCGCAAATCGTGGAGGAATACATTGCAAGCGAAGTCCCAGAAAAACACCGGCCGGCGGTGCTTCTCGAGTGGCCGTGACTAGTGCCGGAGATGGTCCAGGGCGGCTTGCGAAGCCGGGCCCGCGCTCCCCTGCCAAGCTCGCATAGTAAGCACCGCTTTCAGGCACCCAGGGTGTCCCTCCCTAGGTCCTGGCCCCATTTCCCCAAGGGTATTGAACGGAGAATTCCGCAGTGGAGCTGGAGACGGACGAATGTGCAGGAAGATGAGAGGGAAACCCTTCCTCACTTGCCCGAGGGGTTTGTGCTGGGAAAGGTGGGGGGCAGCCAAAGCTTCTCCTAGGACCCCGTGACTCATTTCTAACAACTTCTTAAAGGCCTCCTGTCGGGGGAGCAGACGCCCCCTAACCGCTCTCCTCTCTAACCCCCGCTGCCTGGCGGGGATGCTCCCGGCGCCTCCGCGGATGGCTGGTTAGGGACCTCTGAGGCTTCTGCTCCTCCGCCCCCCCGCCACTCGGCGACTCGGGGCGATGTTGTGAAACCGGTCGCCGGTCGCGACGCTCAGTCTCGTAATTGCTTTTACCCGGAAGAGGGTCGTGGCGGTGGAGCAGAAGTGCTCGGGCAGCCCTCAGGTGCGCGGTGGGGGAGGCTGGGGCTCGAGGGCGCAGGGTGGGGGCGAGTCCCTGTTACTCTCCGGATCTGCGCCAACCTTTCTGGGTCCCAAAGTTTCTGCCGCCCAAAAGGGCCGAGGGAGCCTGAGACGCCGCAGGACACAAGCAATCCAGCCTCTCTCCGCCTCGCTCCCCCAAACGCCTCCCACTCAGTGCGCTCCAGTGCATCTGTCACTCTCCCGCTTAATACCCCTCCATTAGGGGTCAGGTAGTGCCCGCCCTCGTCTCACGCCCCCCGCCCCGGCCCCACCAACCTCAGCCCGGGGCGAATCGCCTTACTTACAAACTTGGGCGTGGGGAAGGGGCGGGCGGCGGAACAGTGCCCGGCCCGCGTGGCGCGGACGCCCAGCATGCACCCTCTCCCCTGCGAACGGACGCCCAGCCTACATACATGAGCGCAGGGCGCGGGCCGGATGCCGAGCTCGCGGCGGGCGCGGCCCCGGGGCGACA
>NW_007727417.1:11189-12251 GCF_000696425.1 Galeopterus variegatus | reverse complement strand
CGCCTCGTCACCTCCGCTGCCGGCCGCCCCCCTGCCCGGGCTGCCATTCTCCCGGCTTGTCACTCACTCTGCGCTGGACCTTTCATGTGCGCTTTTCTCTTTTCTTTATTCTTCCCTTTAATTTCTTCCTCCCTAATTGGCCCCCTCTGGCATTCCTCTCTGTGGACAGCTTGGTTTTGCCGCTGTTGAAACACCTAAACCAAACTGTGTTCGGTTTGGGAATTCGAAGGCCGTGTTAGCTTAGCAGACTGTGCACAGTTGTTTCCCCCCCCCCACCTCTGTACACTCAGAAACTCGGAGGTATAGACGTGTCAAAGTAGGAAACTTGTAAAAATCCAAACAGCGTACTTTCTGAATCTCTGCCACGCTCTCGCCCCCTCTCTCGGTCTCCCTTTTCCTGCCTGCTCTCTCTTCTACCGCAAATAGAAACATTTTGATTAACTTTGCTAGAATGTTGAACTGTTAAGCAGAGGCCTGTGTGGTTACGACTTGTTTTTGATCTTGATCAAACAATTTGCTACTTTGGGGGGTAAAGGAGCAAGGGTCAATTGTACCCGTTCAAGTTAACGCCTGAAATGGAATTTTTATAGAAATGTCCATTCCCAGGTCCACGGTTCCTGGTCATGTCATTTTAAAATCCCTAACAATGCTCAGATGTGTAAACACACAACCTTTCTCTACGTCAGGGCTTCTCCTGGAAAGCTGCTTCCCCTTTCTTCTAAAGCAGCAACAACAACAAAAACTGCCCAGGGTCAAGAGGAGGGGTTTCTACGTCCAGGCATGAGCCCTTCTGCCCTTCTAGTCCCCACTCTGTCTTCTTCCTGTGGGCTCAAGACGGGAGACAGGCCACATTCCACATTTGCCTGTGGCCACCCACCTGTCCAGTGCCTTCCTGCTGTCTGTCATATGCTCTCATCAATCATGGCTTCTGTGTCTTTATGATGCCTCTAATACAAATATCACAAACTTCACAAGCCACCGAAATGAAAATGGGGCTCAGGGGTGTGAATACATATAATGTGGAAGATGAGTCTTCAGTGGTGAATCTTGTGATACAATCAA
>NW_007727417.1:6221-10780 GCF_000696425.1 Galeopterus variegatus | reverse complement strand
GGTGTGAATACATATAATGTGGAAGATGAGTCTTCAGTGGTGAATCTTGTGATACAATCAACTGCTTTATAGAATCCAGGCAGCTTGGGTTAGGCTGCAATTTTTGCAATTTGCCTTATTTATTAGCTAATTCTGTTCCAGCCATGAAGTATCGTTTGTTTGTTTGCCAAATGCTCTCATATGGTTACAATGGGGTAGCCCAAATAGATGCAACTAAAAAAATAAAACTATAGTAGTATGTGTCAAAGATTCTATCTGTAACTGAGCAATTGGTTGGGGGTCTGACTGAGGGAATAGTAATGTCTCTTTATTGATCCCACTTCAATCACAGGTCTCTTTGAGTCAGAAATCCTTTGTCCCGGCCTCCTGGTCACAGCAGAGAGCCATGAATATGAGATAGTCAAGTATGCAAGAAGAGGCCTGACAAAACTAAGGATTAATTATGCGACCAAGTGTCCAAACTGCTTTATTCTGTCAGATATTCTCAGAGATGGTGTGATAGGGCAGATGAGATGAAGGAGAAAAGCAATTTCAGAAGGATTTCTGTCCTTAGTAAGAATGGTACCCATGCAGCTGATTAAATAAATAATTCAAGAAAATATAGGAAGCTTTGTAGGCGTTGTAGGAATTCGCAATTTATGTATTGTCAATGCAATGAATTGTTCTGATCCTTTCTTCCTTCCTTCCTTTCTCCCCTCCCCCTTCTTTCTTTCTTTTTCTTTCTTTCTTTCTTTCCTTTGTAGGAATTCGCAATTTATGTATTGTCAATGCAATGAATTGTTCTGATCCTTTCTTCCTTTCTCCCCTCCCCCTTCTTTCTTTCTCTTTCTTTCTTTCCTTCCTTCCTTCCTTCCTTCCTTCCTTCCTTCCTTCCTTCCTTCCTTCCTTCCTTCCTTCCTTCCTTCCTTCCTTCCTTCCGTCCGTCTTTTTAGGCAAGAGTGAAAGGTGGCAGCAGAAAGATCTTTCTGGTCAGGGAATGAGATGACACAGGTCTCATCTGAGATCCACCAGGGGCCAGTTTTGCAACCCTGGACAAGTCACCCTGTGTTACAAGGTCTTTGTTTTCTTCTCTTTAAAAGGAAAAAAGAGAGACTCTGAATGTATAGGTACCCCAAGTGCTCTGGGCATATAGCATATTTCTGCCACTGTGCCCTGTTTTAACCCAGTTTATTACTTCCATTTTTCTTTCCATGCGCAGGATTTAAATCAATCATCTGAAGTACAATCGTACTCAGTAGCCAGTCTGAGAGTATGTGCTTGGCTTCAGGGCCAAAGCCGAGCAGCACAGAGCAGGTGGGTTCCAGGCAGGATTCAAGTTTGCTTCAAAAGGTCGGTCACTTTTTCTGTCCCCTTAGGCAGAATTAATCTTACCTTCCTCTTCACCAGAGCATGGTTTCTGTCTCTCTTACAACCCTTTTAACAATGGACTTTTTCATTGCTCTGGGGTATCTGCACCCACCCCTGAAAGAGCAGCTTATTAAAGGGTTGGGATTATGCTTTATTCATCTTTCTATGCTTAGAGCCCAGAGCCCTAACAAGACCAAATGAGGAGGGAGGGAGAAAAGGAGAGAAGGAAGAAACAATAGATGGGAGGAAGGGAGAGAAGGAGGAGGAAGGGAATGGAGGGGAAGATGGAGGGACAGGAGGGAGGGAGGAAGAAAGGACCACATTCAGAGTTGCAAGGGACTGGAATAGGCTGTGTGGTCCTGGAGGTCAGTTCCTGAGACAGATTCATCTTCGCATCCTGAGACCAGTGCCCAGCTGTTACAGAGGCTCAGTATATATTTGCCAACAAATGGGGACAGAGGAATGCATGCCTGACTGGGGAAGGGTAACTTGATGGAAAATGTCTCAGACCATGCAGAAGAGGAGTCAAGGAGCAGGTTGGCCTTGGAGGAAAAAGCAAGACAAGGTGCTTTGGGATAGGAGGCGCATCTAGAGAACCCATTTGCAATGAAGTAGGAGAGACGTGGGGAAGCTAGAGCTGCTCACAGAAGCATGCGACAATGTCATCTTCTGGAATTGAGGGTGTTAGATGTTGGTAGCTGGATAGTAGAAAAGAGACCATATGAAATAAAATATGGAATGAAGTTAGGATGACTGGAAAAATGTCTGAGGGACAGGGAGGCCTTATGGAGACTGCAAAGGAGACATAGAGAGGGAACAAGCATCTTATGCGTTTTCTCTATGAGGAAAGAGCTTGGGATCCAGAAGGGAACTAGCCCTGCAAGTGACAGTGGAGAGAAATGGCGCCCTGCCAGTGCTCCTTGCCTTCAAGGGTGAGGAGTCGCACTGTGGCTTCTGTGGGAAGGAGCGTCTCCTGGAGCTCAGGGTCCAGGCACAGCAGCTGCAGCAGCCCTTGCAGAAAATTTGGAGGGCTCCTCACTGTATCTTGCCATTGCAATTGCCTGAGCTCAATAAGAGGTACTATCATTTAGTTCACACCTTTGGCAAAACCACATTTAACTTGAATTCTGGACTTGAGCCAGAGAAGGAAATGCTGTAAAACTTTCATCTTCCAGGGTTAGAGAGAATAAAAGCCACTGCCACCTGAAATCAAGGGTCAACAGGAATTTTGTAATTTGAGCAGAAGGTTGACCATTAACTCAACTTAATGAGTGGGAGAAGCCAGCTTCCGTGCTCAGCTGGCTTTTTTATGGATGTACGCAGAGCAGGCCTGGCTGTTAAGGGAGCCACTAATTAAAGTTCTGCTCTGGAGCAGGCTACCAGTCGGCAGGGCGACGGCTGTGTAACTGCTTCCCCTTATTATACATGCCTGAGGTTGGGAGTTACTGCTCCCTGGGCCAACCTGCTGCCCATGCTGCCTGATTACAATGCACCTTGGGGACTCATCCCTTTTGCTATGATGCCAAAAGTCAGCAGCATCTGTTCAGATCATTGAATGGAGGACTCGCAAATATTCTTCTAAAATCGGTGGCTAAAGCTTGCTCCTTGAAAAAAAGCTTCCAGGGATCCATTTTTAACATACTATAAAGTCATCCACTGTCTTAGCACCATAGGCCACACAAATGTTGGTGGATAAAAGGTTTCAAAAACAATTATTATCAAACAAGGGCCTATTGAGTTTATCGGTCTAAGAAGTACCATAAGCAGTTTGCTCAGAATTTTTAGAAAGGCTGACAGCACATTACTGTGCATTCCTGGGAAAGGACCCAGGTGCATCTAGCAGAGGTAAAAAGCCTTCAGTTGCATTGTTTCAGGTGTTTCTTCCCTGAAGTTCCAAAGGAGGAAATCTCTGGCAGGTGCTGGGTGCCATGTAGGCATATAGGGGCAGGATTTTCCTCTGGGATAATAAAGGGAATCTGGAATCCATTCTGGAGCCCTTCTGAGATGGGTGTGTCTTCTTCTGACTGCTGCTCTGACCCATTGTCTTCCCAGGAGCCTGGCACCAGACCTGATTGTGATACCACAAGAGGTGTAGCATTATTTATACCCTGTCGCCAGATTCCCCAAAGTGGGCTGTGTCAGATGCCTTGCTGGGCTAAACACCACAGAAAGTAGTGTAAGAAGGAGGGGTATTTCCAGGGGGACTGATAATGAGTGGGGGACACATGTGTCCTTGGTGGCAAGTCAGGCAATGTGTGTCTTCCTGGGATGACTTCTCTCCTCGGCCCCAAGCTGTTGGCTTCTAGAACCTTCCCTGGTATGCTAAGGGACTTTGAAATCCTCCAGGGCATCTCGACATTCTCCCAGATATTACCAGCTGCTGGAGTGAAGGAAGAACCTGAGGATGGGAGGTACAGGGATTTGATCTGTAAACAGCCAGCCAAGGAACTGAATTCTCTGACACTGCTTGCAGCTCAGACACTGGGCTTCAGATGTGAGCTCAGAGTGAGCAAGTGCTTCATGAGAATCACAGGCCCACTGTCACAGGAGGTAAATCCTTGCCCCAGACTCCTTCAGTATAGAATCCAAACATGAGACCATCCAGTATCTAGGACTTACGGGGGATAAGGTCAGTGACAGGATCATAAATCCGAAATAGAAGCAGAAGGTATGGGCTGTTGAGGAAATAGTTGCTTGTGCTAAAACCAAGGAATCCAAGAACCAAGGAAAAGTGTGGAGCATATCTAACAGATGCAATAGCATTGCAATGAGGCCCTCCCAGGCACAATGAAAGGGCTTCTCCTGTGTGCAGAGCCTTTGTGGTATCCACTTCTGTTGGTCCTTCTCAATTGGATGAATATCTGGGCCTGCTGAGCTAGGACAGAGCTGACCCCATCAAATTGTCCAAGGAGGCTTTCTTTATTTTCCAATCTAAACTCCTCAGCACTCATATGATAGTGTTGCATGTATTTGTTTAATGATCTCTCTCACCCTCCATTCCCCAACCACCCCCTCCTCTAAGTCACTTCTCAATTTCTAACATGTAGCACATGTGGCATCTGTAGGATGTAGCAAGGGCATGATAACGTTTATCAGATGAATTAACAAAGAATAACAAAACAACACGGCACTGGGTGCTTTTTCCTATGTCTCCCATTACTCCCCCACCTCCAAGCTGCACTTAATCCTACAGAATAGTCCTGCAAATACAC
>NW_007727417.1:3041-5408 GCF_000696425.1 Galeopterus variegatus | reverse complement strand
GTTAAAAACTCTGACAAACAGAGTGGCGGAAGGCCTTGAAGGGAGGTTTCTCATGCACAAATGCCTGATAACAAGAACTATCACAAACAACTGCAAAAAACTCAAGAAGGCTATTGCAACCTCATACACACACACGCAAAACTTCTGCAAGGACATCTGTTCAGCAACTGTCTGTCTTACCTCGGAGTGGTTCCACCTTGTTATTGATCCTTAGAGCCAAGGATAATTGTCTCAAAACAATTATGTAATCCTCCTCATTTTTTTCAAACCTTTGTCTTCCTTTACCTCCTTGAATATGCACACAGTTTACTATTGCACGCATATTCCCATTTTAATGTTCTATTCCCTAATAAACATCATTGTCTTTTAGAGAGTCTCAGTCTCTGTTATTTAGGTCAACCCAGTGTTTTTGATCTCTAGCCTTTCTTTTTGGTTATTTCTTAGATTTCCTTCTCTTGCTTATTTTGCCCATTTGTTCTTGAATGTTGTCTACTTTATCAATTAGTGCTCTTTGCAAATTAATTATAGTTGTTTTAAATCCCCTGTCTATCTGATAATTCCAACATCTCTGCCATTTCTATTTCTGATGCTCGCTCTGTCTCTTCATACTATTTTTGCCTTTTAGTATGCCTTGTAATTTTTTCTTGATAGCAGGGCATGATGTACTGGGAAAACAGAACTGAGGCCTTTAGTGATGGCATGGTAAGGTGTGCGGGAAGGGGAAGTAACCTATAGTCCAGTAATTAGGTGTCAGTCTTTGGTCAGCCTGTGCCCCTGGATTGTGAACTCCATCAGTATTTCTCAATTTTTTATCCCTATTAAATGGGACAGGATGGATGGAGTGGGCATTCCTTCCCCCAGGGCATTAGGCTCTGATAAAACCCAGCAGGTTAGACTCTGGTTAATTCCTTTCTTCTGAGGGCAGGCCTTGTTAAGAAGAACAAAATGCTCTGGCTTATATAAAAATAGTTCCCTTTCCTCTTCCCCTGCCAGAAGCAGGAACTTGGTTGAGCTCCAGGAAGTAAAACTCACAAAAGTGCCTCCCCTTCCCCTCCCTGTGACTGGGTCCAGCTAGAGTTTTTAACTCCAGACTTACCCACACTGAGCCTCCAGCAACTAATCAATTACATTTCAGGTTTTTCTACACCAGCACTGGTTCCCATGGAGGTTGCTACTCAGTGGATTTCTGCTCCAGTAATTTGTAATTCTCTGTATTGTCTTGTCTATTTAATTTTAGGGGAAGCAGTTTGCCCTGTGGTCTCATATCCCTGATGGATCTAAGAAGAACTGTTTGTTGATTTTTTCAGTTTGTTTAGTTTTTTACTTGCTCTAAGGATGGAGAGAGGACTTCTACGCTCCTTACATGGCAGACCAGAAACCCAAAGTCCACTAACATTCTTTGAGTACAATTTCTCAAATAGTTCCAGAGTCACCTTCTATACTTGCATTCAAATCCTATTTCTTCTTTGTGCCTCAAAGATGATATTACTATCAGTTTGTCAGAGGTTTATTTATTTTTGCGCATACTTGTTTTCTTGGAGATTGTGTGCAGATAGATAGATATTGATATCTATATTACAATAGATACATAAATGTTTGCCACCCAATATATATGGTCTTTCTTCTGATAACAAACACTAAACTGATTTTCCTCTAGAGTACCAAACCCCACCCCATTCTCAACCTACCTGCTTCTTCCTGCCAGCTAGAGCAAGAGACCGGGTCTGGCCAGCATCACAGTTCTTCAGCCATTAACATGATCAGGGATGCCTATGTGATCCCACTGAGACTATGAGAATCAGGTCTAGGATTTCTGCTTAAGCCATATGAAAATAAGGTTTTTAAAAAATTTTTCCCGGGCTGGCACAGTGGCGCACTGGAGAGTGTGCTGCTTGGGAGTGCAGCGGCGCTCCCGCCGAGGGTTCGGATCCCATGTGTAGACCGGTTCCCACTCACTGACTGAGCGTGGTGCAGGCGCAACACCGAGGGTTGCGATCCCGTTGCCGGTCCCCGGTATGGGCGTGACACCGAGGGTTGCGATCCCGTTACCAGTCAGTAAAAAAAGACAAAAAGAAAAAAAAATTTTTTTTCCCAATATACTTGAATTTTGCAAAAATAAGACTTGACCTGCTGGGGCACCGCAAATTGTAGGTTCCGCCTGAAATGCAGACAGTACAGGAGAAAATTGAAGCAAGAAAAGAAAACAAATCAACTTCCGATAATGTTATGTGTGATCCTCCTAGGCTCAAAGAAGTCTCTGACTGGTGGTCTTTTCAGTCACCAGAGCCAGGGCACACTTTTTTTTTCCCCCAAGCAAATTTGAATTGGAGTTTTCTGTCACTTGCAAACTCAAAAGCCCTGATGAAT
>NW_007727417.1:0-2747 GCF_000696425.1 Galeopterus variegatus | reverse complement strand
ACTATAAAAATAAATTTATAGATCAGATATAAAATAAACTACAATACCAGTGAAATTGGAACTAGCTACATTAGCTTAACAGGACAGAGGAGAGAGTATTCCAAAAGCCCTTTGGCTACTCACAGCTTGGGAGGCCCATGTTTCTAATTACTCTGAGTACTTCTGATCTCGGCACTGTCTGATGATTCTGGCCTGGTGGGACCTGGATTCTCCAATATTTTTCTGTATTTTAACTACTTCGATGCTTCATTAGCATGGCTTCCCATAAAGTCACTGGCTTCTATTTAGCACCACTAAAACTGTTATTTATAAAGACTCACTGCTGTTTCTTACTGAGTCTGGACTATTAAAATTGTACCAAATGTAGTATTAGCATAATAATATATTCGAAACATGCAAAATAAAAATCACATGATGGTCCTCCGTAAGGTAGTCATCTAAGGATCTAGAACATGTTAATATCATTTTTAACCAAGTTTATTGAGGAACAATTTACATATAATAAAATACAAAGCTTTTATATACTTCGATGGATTTTGATAAATGTATATACATGTGTAACCAACGTTCAACCCTTCTGAAACTTCTCATTTTTCCATTTCTGTCCATCTCCTAACTGACAATCTTACCCTTCACACCCCAGTCTCAGAAAATCATTTACATTTTCCTTAAGGACTTCCTATACAGGGAATGATACAGTGCCAGATATGTATGTGTGGCTTCTTTCACACAGTACAGTGTGAGATTCACGCATGTGATTATGTACATCAGGACGCCATTCATTTTTATTGCAGAGTAGTGTTCCATTGTATGACTCTACCAGTTTGTTTTTCTGTTCACCTGCCAATGGACATTTACATTGTTTCCAAATTTTGGCTATCAGGAATAAAGCTGATATGAGCAGTTTTGCAAAGGTCTTTTTGTGGATGTATATCTTCGTGAAGTGGAATTGCTCTTTTAATGGTGTGCATATAACTTTAAAAGAAATTACCAAATTACTTTCCAAAATGGCCATCCACGTTTTGCAGGTCTACCAGCAATATTTGAAAGTTCCCTTTGTGCGACATCCCTGCCGACATTGATGTTATCAGTCTTTTAAAATTTTAGCCATTTTAGTGGGTATAAAGTGGTATTTCAGTGGGTTTTAATTTGCATTTTCCTTATAATCAATACTGAACATTTTTTCATGCACTTTTGACCTCTTGTATGTCTTTGGTTGTGAAGAGTGTGTTCACAATTGCCCTTTTTAGAAACTGGTTATCTTTTTTATTGAGTTTTTGGAGTTTATGCATTTTGGATGGAAGTATAAGTATTACGAGTATTTTCTCTGATGTTTATTGTTTTAAAAGTTTGCACTTTCATTTTTTAACAATTAAATGAAAATAAAGCTTTAAAATGTGTTTTCATTTTTTAATAATTTCTTCAATAACAGTAATTTTTATTTTTCATAAATTCCAACTTACCAAACTTTTTTTTTGCACTTTTTTTTTTCTTTTCTTTTCTAAGATATCTTTGCCTACTCTGAGGTTGAGAACAGTTCTTTCCATGTTTTCTTCCGGATGCTTTATAGTTTTAGCTTTTGTGTTTAGGTCTATGATCTAGTTCATGGTAATTTTGTGGCATGTCCAGAGTTAGAGACCAAGTTTTAGAGACCTAGCTTTTCCAGCACCATTTACGATGACTTTTCTTTTATAATATGTCAAAATTCTATCAACCATTCAGTGTATTTTTCAGATCCCAGTTCTGACTCATGTATTTATACATATGTTGTTATGCCAACACTTGTATAGAAGTCCCCCCTTATCCATAGGGGATATGTTCCAGGAGCCCCAGGAGATGCCTGAAGCCACAGATAGTACCAAATCCTATATATTCTATATTTTTTCCTATACATACATATACTATGCTAAAGTGTAATCTGTAAATTAGGCACAGTAAGAGATTAACAACAATTATAACAAAATAGAACAATTATGATAACAATGTACCGTAATAAAAGTTATATGAATGTGGTCTCCTTCTCACTCTCTCAAAATATCTTATGGCACTGTACTCACCTGTTTTCAAACTGTAGTTGATTGTGTGTAACTGAAACCATGGGTAACTGGAACCATAGAAAGTGAAACTGCAGATCAGGGGGCACTACTGTAGTGTCTTAATTAAATAGCTTTATAATAACCCTTGAAATCAAGTAGTGTAGGTCTTTACCAGTTTTTTAAAATTGTATTAGGTTTTCTAAGTTCTTTGAATTTTCATATGCATAGTTGAATCCATGTGTCAGTTTCTACAAAAGTGGTTGCTGTGATGGTGCTGATTCTATATATCTATTTGGAGAGGACTGACATCTTAATAACATTGAGTCTCTAATCCATGAACGTAGTATATCTCTCTATATGTTTAATTCTATTTTCTATGTGAAAATTTTAGTGTAAAGTTGTAATACATAATTTCTTAAATTTATTATGAAGTGTTTTCTGTTTTTAAATGCTACTATTTTAAATATTTATTTACCAATTTTTATTTACCAATTTTTTGGTGCAAGTATATAATAATGCAATTGGTTTTTGCACATTGACCTTATATCCTGTAACCTGCATAAATTCACTTATTAATTCTAATAACTATTTTGTATATTCTTCAGGATTTTTTAAGCAAAAAGTTGTATGGGTTTCAAATAAGGACAGTTTTAATTCTTTTTAAAATCCTTAATAATTTCAATTTTTAATGCCTCATTGCATTCTTTAGGG
>NW_007727416.1:413745-418773 GCF_000696425.1 Galeopterus variegatus | reverse complement strand
GAAAAAAAAAGTTCCCAAGAAGTGGAGGGGTATGGCACAGCAAATAAAGAAGTGGCTTGTACAGGCCGCCTGCCTGCAATATGATGTCATGAGAGTCAGACACATTTGGTCAACTCCAGTGACTGGTTCTTGACAAACAGAAAATCCATCATTAAAATATAGTGGGGATTTTGGGTTTTGGTTTTGGTTCTAGTTAGTTTTGTTTAGGTTTCTCAGGACCAGGAAGCAAGGGCTCAAGTTCTGCTCAGGAGGAATCTGATTCTAAATGCAATTTTAATGTTCTGGAGGAAGAGAAAAATAAGTTAACTCGTAGACTATTTGGTAAGGAGAAGCAATTTTAGAGTTGTAGTGAGTTGCCCGCCTGTGCTCACTAACAGTTTACAGGAAGAAAAGCCGTACAACTCACTCAGTTGCTGTGCAGACACGTTGCCTCTAGTGAAGTCATTACTTAAAAGCAAATTTGGTCTAAATTGCCATTAAGCCTTCATAAAAAGGGGTGATCAGAACTATCATCCTAAACAGAGATTATAAATGATGGAAATGTTCACATTTTAAACAACAGTTAAGCAGACCTTAGGAACAGTAAAAGCACCTTACTCTGGTTCCAGGATATTGTGGTGCTATAGCTAAGGATGAAGATGCATATTTACTGGAGTTGCATTGACAAGTTTTGCCTACTAAAGAGTGCTCGTTTATTCAAGACACCCCTGGACTTGTAGTCCATCCCTTGGATTTCCAGAAAGATGATTTTTCTGAGAACTGTGAACTGTGGAAGAAATCGAAACCATTTTTTAAAAAAATACCACTGAAGAAAGGGGTGATCAGAACTATCATCCTAAACAGAGATTATAAATGATGGAAATGTTCACATTTTAAACAACAGTTAAGCAGACCTTAGGAACAATAAAAGCACCTTACTCTGGTTCCAGGATATTGTGGTGCTATAGCTAAGGATGAAGATGCATATTTACTGGAGTTGCATTGACAAGTTTTGCCTACTAAAGAGTGCTTGTTTATTCAAGACTCCCCTGGACTTGTAGTCCATCCCTTGGATTTCCAGAAAGATGACTTTTCTGAGAACTGTGAACTGTGGAAGAAATCGAAACCATTTTTTAAAAAAATACCACTGAAACCTTAACAATCTACTTCACATTGAAGTGGGAAAACATTCAAAAGGAACAGCTTCAGCTTCAATGAGATGAAAGTACATGTGAAGATCGTTCATCCTCGCAGCAGCTAGGACTCGTATTTGTTTAATGAGGTTTAAGAGGTACTGGGTCTTAGTACAATCCTGATTATTGCATAAAAATATAATTTATACTACATTAAAAAATGACACAGGACTTATTACTAGGAACCAAGACCAATCATCACTAATTTGCGGGGAGGGAGGGGAGCACTGGCCAGTACAGTGATCCAAACCCTTGACCTTGGTGTTACCAGCACCACGCTCTCCCAAGTTAGCTAAGTGGCTAGCCCAAATTTTTTAAAAATTATGTTTTATAAGAAAACACTTAGATGTGTGCAGCTGTTTTCTTATATTGAAAAGACACTGAAGTTTATAATATCATAGCAAATAATATTCAAATTTTTTTGTCCACACTGAAATACTGTGTTTGCAAAATGCCTTAATTATTTATAAGCTAATGTGTTATGATACTAACATCTATTAAAATTAAAACCAACCAAGCTTCTGGCATGAAAAAAAATCACGTATTAAATCAGAGGTTTTACATTCATGTAGAATGTTGTTATTGAAAGTGTTATGTTACACTGTTTTTAAAATTTGAGAATATCTCTAATATCCCTAATTTTTTCTTTTTCTTTTTCTTGGCCAGGCCATCATGTGTTATACCTATGTTAAAACAAACAAAGAAACGGGATGACCATATATTTGTATGAATTCTTAACTGGAAATGTCCATGGCGTTGGTTAACTTATGCCCACTTTTTGTTATATACAGATGTCTAACATTTTCAGTTCTCTATCATTTAAGCTTCCTTAAATTTAAGTAAATTCACTAAATACTAAAAAAAGTAGAGAGGTGGAAATAGCTTTGTTAGATGAACAGCATAAAAGGAATAATGAAAAACAAGGTTGTAATTTGAAGGAGTCAGAGCCAGGTTATGGAGCAATTTGGGTGCCATTCTAAGCAATGAGACGTCACTGAAGGTTCTGAGCCAGGCAGTGAAGGATGGAAACTGTGCTTCAGGAAGGCTAGTCTGCCCTATCTGAGATGAACATAGCAGGAAGAGGCCACTTAAGATATCACTGTGATTATGGAAGAGTTGTGAGGGCTTGAATTAGGGAAGTGGAAGTGAGACTACAGAACATGGGGAGATTAAATGAGAACTATTAAAGGGAATTGACAGACTTGGTAACTGACCAAATGCGTAGCCAAGAGAGGAAAAAGTAGTCCAAAATAACACTGAGCTTTCAGGCCTGGGAACTGGACAGAGGTATAAACAGAAACCAGGTAATACAAGAATAAGAGTAGGTTTGGGGAATAGAAATGAAATGAATTACATAGGTGGATTTTATTGTGCAAATGGAAAATCTGTTTAGATACAGGAGGCTGTTGGAAATTAGGGACTTGGGAGAGAAGCCTGGATTCTCTTTGAGGAAAGAGGGAAATATTCATTACTTCTTCATGCAAGGTATCAATGTCCTTTCTGAATCCACATCCAAAGGAGAATATGGTTCTTGACGGAGTGCAGTGCCAGGTAGCTAGCAGAATAGGTGCTGCACCTGCACAGATGTGAGTACATAACACACTTACATACATGAAAAGAAAAGCCCATTTAACCATGGTGAGTTTCAATAGCTTACAAAGTTGGTCTCTAGAGAAAAATAACTAAAGCTATCATTTAACATTACTTTACCATGGGATACGATGATGACTTCCCCACTGATGAATCATTGTTCTTATGATTGATTAAAACACACTTGATCACAGGCAGATCTTGATTTGTAATAGTCCCAAATATCATTGTTGAAAAAACAACTGCAAAACAAAATGAAAACAATGATGTTGATACGTGCACACCATAAAAAGAAAATATGTACTTATCTTACAATGAAACAACAAAAAACGTAACAGGGAAAACTGGCCAACATGAAAGTATGTAGGAAACACAATCTGATGAAAGGCAAGTCGACTTTAAATCAGGAGCAGAGGTACTGAGAGAAGGGCTGCCCAGTAGAATGGTCTGCAGTGATGGAAACTTTCTGCACCGTGCTGCCCAATGTGGCAGTCATCAGCTACACATGGCTCTTCAGGTCTTGAAAGGAGGTTAGTGCTACTGAGGAGCTGATTATTTGTTTACAAACTATTTTTTTTTCTTTATGGACAACTATAGAATCTTTTCTTTGTAACCAGGGCACAAAAATTTTCAAAATTTTATGCCTTGTGGAGAGTCTATTTTCATCCATTGTGCTGGAAGCTTAGTGGGCCTTTCAATCTAGAAACTCATATCCCTCTGTTTGGAGTTTTCTTGAATTATTTCTTTGACTTCTCTCTCCTTCACTTTCTGTTCTATTATTTGTATGTTTTCCCAAATGACTGACGACGTATCATATGAGAATGAAGCACTAAGTGTCCATAGTAAACTCTGTGTACATAGTGTGGCCTGTTGCCTGATCTTCTCTGTAGGTTTTTCTTTAGGTCTTTTCTCATGGGCTGGTGTGATACCCCAGAGAAGACTTTTCTCTCTTGCCTGCTGCCTGTGTTCTGGCAGCTGGTGCTGGCAATATATACTCTTTTGGGGATCTGCAGTGTCGCAGTCTGCTCCTCGGCTTTCTCTACCTCCAGCTATGATTAAGCTTTCTTCATCTGTTTTAAAGCTCTCAACCTTTATTTTCTCCTTCTTCATTTTCTTTGGTTGCGCATGTTTCATATGTTTATATCTTTTTTTTTTGTTTGTCTTTGGGCTCGTTTTAGAGCTGTACTGAGGCATAACTGACAAATAAAAATTGCATATATTTGTGGTGTACATCTTAACATTTTGATATACATATATATCATGAAGTGAATGTCACAAGCATATCATCAGCTCACATACTTATCATTTTCTTGTAGTGAGAACATTTAAGATACCCTCTTAGCAAATGTAAGTTTATATTTTTTAAAACATTTTTTTACTGTCATTTGAGTGGTCCATTGGTAGAGGCAAGAGGAAAACGTATCTGTTCAACCATCTTTGTATCTGGTAATCTGAGATAGTCTCAGAGAATTTAACATTTCCTGACCCACTCTCTAATGTTTTTTTCTCCCCATTATTTTTTTTAAATCATTTTACTAGGTATAATTAATTCACAACAAGTTGTACACATTAAAAGTATACAATTTGATAAGTTTATATCTATATACCTATAAAAAATCACCTCAATCAAGATAAATCAAGTATGCGTATATATATATGTATAAAACATTTCTCCCCCGAAGGTTTTCACATGACCCTTTGTAACCACTTCCTCCTACTGACCCCACTCCCCCATGCCCAAGGAACTTCTAATCTACTTTCTGTCACTACAGATTACTTTGAGTTTTCTAGAATTCCATACAAATGGAATCATACAGTATAAACTGTTTTTTAAGTGGGAGAAGGCCCAGCTTCTTTCACTCTGTACTTTTTTTTTTTTTTTGAGATTTGTCCATATTGTAGTATATATCAGTATACTACAAGTAATCTATTACACAGATATAACAATATTTTAATATAGTCACCTGTCGATAGACATTAGGGCTGTTTTCACTTTTCCTCTTACAAATAAAGCTGCTATGAAGATGTGTATAAAGGCCTTGGTGTGGACATATACTTTCATGTCCTGGATAAATACCAAGGAGTTGAATGCTTAGGACACATAGTTTGGATGTGTAACTTTTTAAGAAAGCGCCAAACTGTTTTTCAAAGAGATTATATCATTTTATATTCCCATTAGCAGTGTATGGGAATTCCAGTTGTGTCACACTCTTGCCAATATTTGGTATGATGAGACTTTTTAATTTTAGCCATTCTGATAGGTGTA
>NW_007727416.1:402949-413173 GCF_000696425.1 Galeopterus variegatus | reverse complement strand
GGTGCCGCGCCCCCACCCCGCGCAGCCAGTGAGCAGGAACCGGTCTGTATGTGGGATCCGAACCCTCAGCGGGAGCACCGCTGCGCTCCCAAGCGGCGCACTCTCCAGTGCGCCACCGGGCCGGCCCCTGTTATTAATTTCTAACTTAATACCATTGTAGTAGTTTGTATGTTTTAAATCTTTTAAAATTTACGGAAACTTGTTTTATGGTTCAGAATGTGTTCTGTCTTGGTAAATGTACTGTGTGCACTTGAAAAGATGGACATGCAACTGTCCTGAGTGTTCAATAAATGTGATTAGTCAAGTTGGTTGATAGTGTTGTTCAAGTCTTCTAAATATTACTAATTTTTTTTCCTTGTTCTATCAATTATTGAAGGAGAAGTGTTGAACTCTTTGGATATAATTGTAGATTTGTCCATTTCTTCTTGGAGTTCAATCAGATTTTGATCCATGAATTTTCAAGCTCTGTTACTAGATGCATAAATGTTTAGGATTTTTATGTCCTTTTTTTTTTCCTTTTTGTCTTTTTTCGTGTCCGGCAACGGATCGCAACCCTCAGTGTCGCGCCCGTACAGGACCGGGACCGGCAACGGGATTGCAACCCTCAGTGCCGCGCCCACACCTCGCTCAGCCAGTGAGCAGGAACCGGTCTGTATGTGGGATCCGAACCCTCGGCAGGAGCACCGCCGCGCTCCCAAGCGGCTCACTGTAGCAGTGCGCCACCGGGCTGGCCCAGGAGTTTTATGTCCTTTTGATGAATCAAGCCTTACAGTGTTATGAAATGAGTCTCTTTTTTCCTAGCAATATTCTTTGCTTTGAAATATACTTTGTCTGATATTCTTTTAGCCTCTCTAGCTCTTTTTTGATTAGTGTTAGCATGGGACTTTTTTTTCTTTTTCTGTCCGCTTGCTTTTAACTTATTTCTGTCTTCACCTCTAGCTCTTTTTTGATTAGTGTTATGTTAGCATGGGACTTTTTTTTCTTTTTCTGTCCGCTTGCTTTTAACTTATTTCTGTCTTCATATGCAGGGTTGGTTTCACTTATGAAGGATATAGTTGGGCCTTGTATTGTTTGTTTCTTTGTTTGTTTAACCAAATCTAACAACTCTGCCTTTCTGTGGTATTTAGATTATTTAAATTTAATGAGACCATTGACATAACTAGGTTTAAATCTACCATCTTTTTCTTTGTTTTCTATTTGTCCCATCTGTTTTTTATTACGTTTTCTTTCTCTCTTTCTTTTTTTTTTTGCCTCCTTTGGGAATAATAGAGCTTTTTTTTAGTGATTCCACTTTATTTCCTTTCTTGAATTATTAGCTATAGTGCTTTATTACTTTAGTAATTGCTTTAAGGTTTACAGTGTACAATTTTACCTTAATACAGTCTACCATTAAGTGGTCATACCTTTATGTATAATATAAGAACCATACAATAGTAAATTTCCATTTCGTCCCTTTCAGGATTTGTGCTATTGCTGTTATACATTTACTTCTACATAAGTCATAAATCCCACAAGACACTATTATTTTGCTTTAAACAGTCAATTATTTTTTTAAAGGACTTAATAAAAAAGTCTATATTTGATCACAGTTACCATTTCCAGTGTTTTTCATTCTTTTGTGTAAATCCAGATTTTTATCTTATATTATTTTTCTTCTGCCTGAAGGACTCCTTAACATTTCCTATTCGGCTGGTATGGAAATGATTATGTCTCTCAGTTTTTATACATCTGAAAAACTATTTGTTTCCTCTTTATTTTGGAAAGATATTTTCTCTGGATATAGAATTCTACATCCATGCTGTCTTTCCTTCAGTTCTTTAAAGATGTTGCTTCCCTGTCTTTTGATTTATATTGTTTTGCTGAATGAATTTCCTCTGGATGTTTTTAAGATTTTCTCTTTATCACTGCCTTTAACCAATTTGATTATAGCGAGCTTTTTGTAGTTTTCTTCATGGGTCATGAGCTTGGGTTTCATTGGACTTGGATCTATTGGTTTATCATTTTTATCAGATTTGGAAAATTTCCCTCCATTATTTCTTCATATATTATTCTGCCCTCCTTACCTCCATTCTCTCTTTCAGGGAACTCTAATTACACGTATATTTGATCACCTGAAGTTCTCCTGCAGCTCACTGATTCTCTGTTTATTTTATTCTGTTTCTTTTCTCTGTTCACTTTGGATAGTTTCTATTGCTATGCCTTCAAGTTCAGTAATCTTTTCTTCTAGAGAGTTTAATCTGCTACTACTATCCAGTATAATTGTAGTTTTCAACTCTAAAAGTTCAATTTGGTTAATTTTATATAGCTACTAAGTCTCTGCTTAACATGTACAATATTTCCTCATTCTTTAGGAATATATGGGATATAGTTACAATAACTGTTTTAATGGTCTTGCCTACTGATTCCACACTCTGTTATTTCTGGGTCCCTTTTGGATTTTTCTCCTTATTATGGGTTGAATTTTTCTCTTTCTTTCTTTGTCTGATAACTTTTAATTGGGTGCCAGATATTGTGAATTTTACCTGGTGTTTTTGTATTCCATCAAGTGTTCTTGAACTTTTTGGGGGGGATGCAATTAAATTCATTGTAAACTCTTCGTTCCTCTTGGCTTGGTTAGGTGGGACCAGAGCAGTGTTCAGTATAGGGCTGATTTTTTCTCCACCAGTAGACTTCATCAAAATTAATTAAATTGTACTCTTCAAAAGACATTGTTAAGAAATGAAAAGACAAACCACACACTGGAGAAAATACTTTCAAAACACATATCTGATAAAGAACTTGTATCCATAATACACAAAGAGCACTTAAAACTCAAAAATAAGAAAACAAACAACCCAATACAAAATGGGAAAAAGATTTTAGGAGACACTTCACCAAACAAAATACAGAATGGGAATTAAACACAGAAAAAGATGCTTAACATCACTAGTCATTAGGGAAATGCAAATTAAAACCACAATAACATATTGCTATACCCCTACTAGAATGATTAAAAAATAAAAACAAAAAACTGCCAGCACCACATTCTGACAATGATATTGAGCAACCAAAACTCTCATACATTGTTGGGGTGGATGAAAATGGTAGTCACTTTGAAAAACACTTTGGTCATTTCTCATAAAGTTAAACATTCACTTAGCACACAAGCCTGCAATACAATAACACTGCTAGCTATTTATCCAAGAGAAATTAAAACCTATACTCACACAAAAACCTGTATTCAAATATTTACAGCCGTTTTGTTCATAATTGCCAGAAACTGGAAGCAAACAAATGACCAGTCAGCTGGTTAATGGATAAATAAACTGTAACATATTCACACAACAGAATACTACTCAGCAATAGATAGGAAAAAATTACTGATATTTATAAAAACATGAATAAGTCTCAAATAATTATGCTTTGTGAAATAAACAGACTCAAAAGTCTACATATCAATACTACTCAGCAATAGATAGGAAAAAATTACTGATATTTATAATAACATGAATAAGTCTCAAATAATTATGCTTTGTGAAATAAACAGACTCAAAAGTCTACATATTATGAAATTCCACTTATAGGATATTCTGGAAAAGAAAAAACAATGGCAACAGAAAAGAGATTACTAGTTGCCAGGGACTGGGGGTGGGGATTGGGGTTGACTACAAAGGGGCAAGAGGAAACTTTTTGGGGGAACAGAAATGTTCTATATCTTGATAATGGTAGCAGTGACATGACTATATGTGTTGCTTAAACTCATAGAACTGTACACTTAAAAGGGTGAAATTTACTATATGAAAACTGTACCTTATACACCCAAATTTTAAAAAAACCAAAGCTTTGCCACCATCAATATTAAGGTTCTTTCTAGACTCCATTCCAAAACCCTAATGGGAACGCCCAGAGTCCAGTTTCAAACAGATTCTGAGCAATGAGGACTACTTTGGAACTGGAAAAGAGTTCTCAAAGTGATATATTTTGAAGGGTTAGGACTGGGGTGGGGGTGGGGGGGATTGGCATTAATCTAAAATAAAACTTTAGGCTAAAGTAATATCTACTCTCCACTGAACAAGTTACAGATTTAGACATTATAAAGCAAACTAGTCTATGTCAAAGATTGGCATTAATCTAAAATAAAACTTTAGGCTAAAGTAAGATCTACTCTCCACTGAACAAGTTACAGATTTAGACATTATAAAGCAAACTAGTCTATGTCAAGACACCTCATTTTTAATTCAAGACTTTCGTGAGGCAAAGAGAACTGGGTAAGAGCTGGAGACTAGAGTTCCGAGTCCCTCTTCTGAAAATTATCAACCTCGAAAACTGAATTTGAGCAAGTCATTGACCCTCTTTAGGTCCCATTTTCCACATCTGGTGAATAAAGGAAGTATACTGGGTAGCTCCAATGTCCCGTTCTCTCTGCTCATTCAACGTTCTTTCTCTGTGAATTCTCATAACTTTAACTACCGTCTATTTGCTCATGAGTTCCACACTCATACCTGCTGTGTGTACACATCTGGGTGGTCCTCCAGGAACTCTAAACTCAAATTGAACTTGCCTTTTCCCTCCCTCAGCCTGCTGCCTCCTCTCTCTCTCTCTCTCTCCGTCAGTTGTAGCAACACATCCACTGTCACCGAAGCCAGAAACCCAGAAGCCATTTCTGACTCCCTCTCCCCTCACTTCCCATCAGCCAGGCAACTGCCACCTTGACTTTCTTTTTAAAAAATTATTTTATTTTAATGGACACATATGATAATTCTCAAATCAATCCTCAGCTCCACATTTCTGTTGCCATTACCCTGATCCAAGCCCGCCTCTCTGGCCTGGACTACTGCCAACAATTTCCCAGCGGGCCTGCCTGCCATAGTCCTGTTGGCCCTGTATCCATCATCGCGCCCCAACCTTGACTTTCTTTTTAAAAAATTATTTTATTTTAATGGACACATATGATAATTCTCAAATCAATCCTCAGCTCCACATTTCTGTTGCCATTACCCTGATCCAAGCCCGCCTCTCTGGCCTGGACTACTGCCAACAATTTCCCAGCGGGCCTGCCTGCCATAGTCCTGTTGGCCCTGTATCCATCATCCATAAAGATACTAGAATTGTGTTTCTAAAATGCAAATCAGAGCATATCACACCTCCGCTCAAAACCCTCCATAATATCATAATTTAAGCATATCACCCCTCTGCTTAAAACAGCAACGGTTGTTACCCTTTTTTGAATGACAGACCCCTTTGAAAATCTGTGAAAGCAATTAACTCTCTCTCCAAAAAAATAACACATATGCACGCGTGTGCACGTGCACACACACGGATATAATCGACCCCTGAAATCCATCCAGAGACTCTTGGTCTACATGATAAAATCCAAACGCCTTATCACATCACCAAAACATTCCTCATACATTACACATCACGCTCAGGCAACCCTGAATTTTTTTAAAAAGCTATCCATTGAACAGTCAAACAATTTGCTGAGCTACAACTTTATAAGTGATAGTTACTCTAATCCTGGAGGCCTTATACAGTGTCTCAGCAACCTGGAATGGAATTATTCTTTTCCATCTCTTCCATGTTTGTTACCTCTGTACCTTTTTCTTTGTTGTTCTATTTGGAACGTCCTTACGCTCTTCTTTCCCTGTCCCTCTTATCTTCCCACTCACATCGTCACCTCCTCCTGGAATGTTGCCTTATTTTCTCAGACTGGGTTAGGGGCTCAGCCTCTGTGCATGTGCCCCTTCCTGCCAACACCCCCAACATTAGACCCTAAGCTCTTTGAGAGCAGGAACCAGTACTGTGTGGCATTTAACACAGTTCCCTGACATAGACAGTATTCAAAAGCATCTATGGAAGGAGGAAAGGAGGGAAAGAGAGAGGTGGGGAGAAACTGAGGGAGGGAAATCTTGTGACTGTAAATCCTAATGATTTCTTCAGACTTACATATCTCTTTCTGCAAAGCACCCACATAACAAGGAGTGCAGCTGCGCTTTACAGGTATTATCTGATGAAGGAGTAAGATAGTGCTTATCTCCTTCTTACAAATGAGGAACTTAAGTGCAGAGAAATTCCCTGCCAGAGTAAAGAACACGTTTCCTAATTGTGTTGTTAGTCCTAAAATGTCTATCTGCATTGCCTCCAAGAACAGAATATCTGACATTAGGAAAATTGGAACTCAAATAGCAAAGTATTTTAAGACTGAATTCAGTGAGTATCTTATAATATTTTAAAGAAATAATGGCAATATTCTGCTTTAGTGTAGACCATAAATAGTTCTGTGGAAGGTTCTTGGCAACCATTTGACCTTACAATGACAGCAGCGAAAAAATACTTTTACTGTTCAACCTAAAAAAAATAACAATAGTTCCTCTTTTAGGGTCTTATGCAATTCCTCTAGCCACAGAAGAACATTGTGTGTACTTTATATTATTTTTAAATTTCCTTCACTTGTGTTGGTACCCATAGAACAGAATTGCATGAGTCAAATTAACGACCATCAGTGACTTCTACAAAAGCTTTCATCACTTCAGGACCACTGAGGATACAGTCACAAAAAGAATTAATCAGAAGTAACTAAATCACTTAGGTGTAAAGCTCACAGACCCTCAAAAGAGAGAAAAACTTTCAACTGTATAATTATGGCTACCTGAGAAGTGGCTAAAGCTTTTTTGGAAGTCATGGAAAAAATCTTAAGATCACAAAGTCACCTGATGAAAACCAAAAAGCTCTACTCAGACAAACCACCTACTGTTAGAGTCACAAAAGTTTGCTATTTCAGAGTGAGTGAAGGATAGAGCGTAGGGGCAAGATCAAGCGAGGCAAATCATAAAGCAGTCTAGGCCAATTTCCAGCCCCTCAATTTCCCCTCTCCAAATTCTTACTCATATCTGCAGGTCCCTTTAAAAACTAAAAAAGGAAAAAAAAAAAAAAAAAAAAGAGAACATACAATACTTTTGAGATTATTTTCTTTTAGCCAAATCAAAATCTTTGCCCAAAGATTAAGGCAATGTCTGGTGGGTATTTAAGGAATCAGCAAGATTACAATCTTGAACATCGAATGATATGACCAAAGCTCCTGTCACATTGCTTTCTGGATTTCACTAGAGAATGAGGAGATAAGAGGAATACAAGAACTGTAGAGATATTACTGATGCTGAGCCATCCTGTGGGCTTCTCGAGTGAGCAGGAATGCTCTCTGAAGAGTAAAATGTTCAAAGACCATTTAGAAAATTGCTTCTTCCCAAGGCATAAAAGATGACCTTATTTAACTCAAGAACAGTCCATTGGTTTTACTTTAAATGGAGAGCATTTTCTTATGCTGCATTAAATACAGTATATTTATATTTAAGTAGTTTTAGGAGGCTGGGATTCCTATTCCGACCCGGTTGAAGCTTCCTTCATTGAAGCATGCTATTTTTAATCTATAGATATTTAGTGATCATAATAATTGTGTTGGAAGGTGTAACTGACTCAAAGAAAGCTTCATGCTGAAATGTTTTTCCTGAGGAAAGGCAATGACTATATATTTCTTAAACAGAATGAAATTGGTTATCTATACATAATTTGCTCCATCCCTGTCTCCTTTATCTTTTGGCCACTTGTGCCAATCACAGATATAGGTATTCGATAACAGTTTGTTAAATAAAGATCTGAAGTCCTGGGAATATAAGTAAGTCTTCCTTCTCCACATTCAATTTCTTATTACCTGATTGTTTTTCAGTTAAACAGGAGACTTCAACAACAAAAAGTCTTCACTGATAACTAAGAGCTACTGAAAGTGTCTTTTTAATTATAAAAAGTAGATCCATTCTTTAATGAAAGGCAAGTAGCTCATTCACAGTTAAACCAAAGAAGATAACTTACTATTAGATAGATGTGAAGTGCTTGAGAAGAAATGAATAGCCAATCTACAGCTATTTGATGGCAAGAATTAGAAGCAGACTTTTGAAGTCAGAGGGGACTTTGACATCAGGCACCAGGTCTGGTCTCCATCCAACCCAAACCAGTCTTTGCCAAGAGTCCCTTCCGTCCACCTCCTCCTGAACCCTTGGACTAGCAGTTCCCAAGAAGGCGAATAAAAGAAGATAAGCAATAAGGATAAAGGATGGCTACTAAAATGTGTAACTCAAGGCTTTGAGTATGAATTTTCTGACAATAATGAAAGAGACAGTATCATAGTTATCGAAATATTGAAATACTCCTCTCTGTCCTGCATCAGCACGTTCTGCAGATAAGGCCATGGAGAGCAGGTTGTCATTCTTGAAATGCCACTTAGAAAGCTTCATCATCATTCATGAAAGGCAGTGCTTACGATATAAGGGAATAGGGATCTCACCTTATAATTCAAGAAACTTAAAGCTTTTCAATATTTTAAAGACCTCACTCTTAAGCTTCTCACTTTATCCTTCTTTATTCAAGAAAATTCATAATATCAAGTGTTGACAACGATGAGAGGAACTGGAACTCCGATACACTGCTAGTGAGAATGTAAGTGGTACAACCGCTTTGGAAAACTGTTTGATAGTATCTATCAAAACTGAACACATGCCTTCCCTATGATTCAGGAATTCTACTTGTGGGTATAATCCTTAAAAAGTGGGTGTTTACGTCCACCAAAAATATGTAAAACATAATTTACAGCAGTGTTATTTATTATTATACAAAATTGGAAACAACTTAATTGGATAAATAAATAGTTATTTGGATAAATAAATTGTAAGGTATATTCATACCAAGGAACGGTACCCCAGCAATATAAAAAAAAAGGAAGAACCACCGCTATAGAGAACAAGGCTGAATCTCATAATCACAATGTTGAGTAAAAGAAGCCAGACATAAAAGAGTACACATGATGGTTTGCTTTACATGAAGTTCAAAAACAGGCAAAAGCAATCTATGCTATTTAGAAGTCAGAATATCGGCTACCTTTGTGGGAGAGGGCGGAGTATTGACTAAGAGACAGCAGAACTAGAATTACTCTATATCTTGATCCCACAGTGGTTATGTGGGTGCATATATATGAAAACTAATGGAGCTGTAGTCTTAAGATTTGTGCATATTTGCTGTATGGCAATTATATTTCATTTAGAAAAATCTGGAGATATATAGAAATTTCTGAGATCTTCCCTAAGTATAAAAGAATTCGATGTAGCTTAAGTATAGTTGCAAGTACTGATCTTTATACCTTTAGAAAGCCTTTTATGCTACTGAAAAAGGCACTTACTACTTAATGTCAACAGAAAGCTAACCTTTTGTATTAACAAAATCTGAAAAACATATTGTACTATACATTTGAAATGTACATGTTTACGATGTAGTAAAGAGAATGTTTAAGAAATGTAAGATGTCTTCATTTTTGCACCCTTTCCCTCTTTTACATTTCTTCCTCTTTATAATTCTGAATTATTTCTAACAAAAGCTATTGGAAATAATTTCTGCACGCCTATATTGCAAGTATTTTCTCTATTTACCAAAGAGACGTCAAGTTAGAATCCTAGAATTTGGGGCTCGAGGCGACACAGTCGAACCCCTCACTGGACTGGACAGATGAGGCCGCGAGGCAGGGGCGGTTAGTGTCGTTCCCAAGGTTGCAGACCTAGGACAGAGACCCGAGCTCCCTGGCCCCTATAACTCTGTCCATTTCATTCAACCCTAAATTCGATTCAACCCTTTCATCTTTCCAAATAGAAAGCTGACACGAGCCGGATCTGGAGGGGGCTTTGTTTTTTCTGTGCGTTTTTTTGCAGTAACAACTAGGTAACCCAGCAGATCATTTGGGGACAGTCCTCGGAGTCCTTGAAAACCCCATTGGGGTTTAATGCCAGGATAAAAAGACAGTGTAGGAGAAAGGGACAGCTAGTATTTTAATAAGTAAATCCTGTTTGCATAATATTTCCAAAGTAACTATTCGTTCGGCCAGATGCCAATAAATAAATAAATAAAATAGGCAAAGTAACTGTTCGTTGATCCGACCGAAATTCGGCCGGGATGGGGGTCGTGATCGGGGATGACTCGCTCTGAGGAAGAGCACGGGCGCATTTTCCAATCCCAGTTCACGCCATAAATCAAAATCTCAAAAGAAGAGTTAAAGACGCCACCCAGGAGGCCACGGTGTCCAGGGGTCGGCCCGGGCCAGGTCCGGGGCCACCTGGCGCCAAGCTCGCCGACTCACTCGGACGGCCCACCCCGAGAGCGCGGGTCGAGCGGGCGGGCTGCGCGCCCCCCGACCCGGCGCAGCGGCTC
>NW_007727416.1:399413-401949 GCF_000696425.1 Galeopterus variegatus | reverse complement strand
CCACGTGCCCGGCGCGGTCCGCAGCCTGCGCTCGGCGGCGCCCGGGGCTCCCCGACTGCGGCGGGGGAGATTGGGCGCGGTCCTGCTGGGGAAGTTGCAAGGGCTCCGCTGCTCTGGCTGCCTTGCTGCCCCTGGGAGTCCCCGAACACTCTAGTTTGGATTCCGGGGCGAGGGGATAGCGGGCGGCCGCCAATCGCCTTCCTCGCGCGCGGGGATCTTTGAGGCCCCTAGAAGGGCGCTGAGTCGGCGGCACACGCTGGTGACTGTGGCCAGCGCGCGGGCGAGCAGAGGGTCTCATTCCATGCTCCGTGGATCTTAAATGCGGACTGGCTTTCTTTGTCTCCCCCTCCATCTCCTAGGATACCCAGGACTTACTTAGCGGGATCAAGAAAACAAGCTTGGTTTCAATGTCAACCAAGGCGCTTAGGGAGGTTAATAAACAGCCATGAGAACAAAACACACAATACATCCCAGAGGATGTTTTGAATTATCCGCTCCATAGTTCTTGTTCTTCCTCTCATAGTATTTCGAATTGAAAATCATTTTCTTTGCATTAAGTTGAAGATTGGAAAGCCCTGGACGTTAGTTCTGGTTTTTCCCTTTAAGGCCACTGGTATTCCGAGTCCTAGTTTACTCACCGTAGATGACGGGGGGGTGGACCAAATAGTTTATAACGTCTCTCCCAATTCTAGGAACTCCATGCTGTTAATTATTTTAATCATTTTCGAATAAAGCATGGAAATTGACAGTGTTTACTCTTGGCCATACAATCCTTTTCCTCAGGACTATAACTCCCGCCCCCCACCCGGGCGTGACAAAAACTTTTAAAGTGTCTACCATGATGTAGCTGCTACAAAAATTAAAAAACCGTATGATACAGCAATTCCACTTCTGAGCATATATGCAACGGAATTGAAAGCAAGGTCACGAAGAGATATTTGTACACCCATGTTCACGGCAATTCATTCGCAACAGCCAAAAGGTGGAAGCAACCCAGGTGTCCAACAGATGAATGGATAAACAAAATGTGTTATGTTACATACAATGGACTATTTTTCACCTTTGAAAAGGATGGAAGTTCTGACACATGCTAACGATGAATGAATCTTGAGGACATTGTGATAAGTGAAATAAGCCAGTCACGAAAAGAAAAATACTGTATATGATTCCATTACATGAGGTACATACAGTAGCCAAATTCATAGAGATAGAAAGTAGAATGGTGGTTTCCCTGGGCTGGGAGTAGGAAATGGGGAGTTATTGTTTTACGGTACAGAGTTTTAGTTTTGCAAGTTGAAAAGAGTTCTGGGGATTGGTTGCACAATAATATAAACGTAGTTAGCACTACTGAACTATATACTTAAAAAATGATTAAGATGGCAAATTTTACATTATGAGTATTTTGCCACAATTAAAATTTTTTAAAAATTTTATTTCTACCTTAGGTCAGAAGGTAGAACTGTAGGAAGGAGGCATGAGATAAGTGAGGCATGAGGAGATAAAGCAATGAAGCAGGCTGGTAATGGGAGGGAAAGTGGGCTGCAAGCCTTCCAAGTGCCCAGATCTGATGCACTACCTTTTATTTAAACCTCGATTGCTGCAAGTTTTTTTAAAATTAATTTACTTCTGATTATACATATTTATGGGGTACAGAGTTGACTATCAGTATATGTGTACAGTACGTGATGATCAAATCAATATTATTAGCACATTCATCATTACAAATCATAATTACTCTTTGTGTCCCTTATCTAATTGCTCCCTAACTCCCTTCCCCCTACCCCTTTCCTTCCTCTAGTAACTATAAGTCTGTTCTCTCCTTCTGAAAGTTCAGCAGTTATTGTGGTCTTTCTTTCTTTGCTACCATTTATGAATGAAGACATACTGTATCTCTCTGTGCTTCGCTTATTTCACTTAACATAATTTTCTCCAAGCTTATCCATGTTGTTGCAAATGGAGGAATTTCATTCTTTTTTATGGCTGAATAGCATTCCATTGTGTGTATATACCACATTTTCCTTATCCAGTTGTCCATCGATGGACATTTAGGTTGGTTCCAACTTTTGGCTATTGTAAATAGAGCTGCAATGAACATGGGAGTGCATGTATCCCTTTGATATGAAGATTCCTTTCCTTTGGGTATACACCCAGAAATAGGATTGCTAAATCATGTGCTGGATCTATCTGTAGTTGTTTGAGGAAAACTCCATATTGTTTTCTATAGTGGTTACAATAAATTTACAGTACCACCAACAGTGTAGGAGAATTGCCCTTTCTCTGCATCCTCGTCAGCATTTGTTATTCTCAGTATTTTTTATTATAGCCAGTCTAACTAGGGTGAGATGATATCTTAATGTGGTTTTCATTTGCATTTCCCTAATGATTAGTGATGTTGAGCATTTTTTGAAGTACCTATTGGCTATTTGTATGTCTTCCTTTGAGAAATGTCTATTCAACTTCTTTGCCTATTTTTTAAAATTTTATTTATTTTTAATTTTTATTGAACCAAAATTGATTATACATATTTTTGGGATTG
>NW_007727416.1:370465-398618 GCF_000696425.1 Galeopterus variegatus | reverse complement strand
TGAAAGAAGAATGGTTACTCTATTGATTTGTTGCCTAGATGATCTGTCCAATGCTGATAGGTGTGATTAGATCCCCCAACATCATCATAGAGCAGATGCTTCTTCTGTCACTCTGAAATGGGCTATGTGGAGAGAGATGTCCTCTTTTTTTCTTTACCTCTGCTGGTGACTCTCCTTGTGTCAATGCACTCCAGTGGCTGGCAGACCATCTGTGTGGTGGTTGTGGTGTCTAACTACTTTTGCAGCAGCCATGGTTATTGTGGTGGTTGTGGTGGGCCATACACATGGAGGTGATGTTTTTGGCATGCTCCTTTGTGCTGGTGGTGTGGTGGGAGTGTCCAGTCCCCAGCTCCAAGCCTCAGGTCCCTGGGCAGGCCCTGAGGCGCTGGTGTGGTGTGCCTCATTGTGGGAGAGGGGTCCAGTCCCCAGTTCCATGCCCTGGGTCCCGGGCAGGGCCCCAAGATGCTACAGGTGTGCCTCATTGTGGGAGGGGGGTCCAGTCCCCTTCTCCATGCCTCAGATCCTCAGGTGGGCCCCGAGGTGCTGGCATCCTTTGCCTATTTTTAAATTGGGTTATCTGGGATTTTTACTATGAAGTTGTTTGAGTTCTTCATATATTCTGGATATTAATGCCTTGTTGGATGTATAGTTTGCTAATATTTTCTCCCATTCTGTAGCTTGTTTTTCACTCTGTTAATTGTTTCCTTTGCTGTGCAGAAGCTTTTTGCCTTGATATAATCCCATTTGTTTATTTTTTCTTTTGTTGCTTGTGCTTTTGGCATCTTATTCATAAAGTCTTTGGCAAGTCCTATGTCCTGAAGTGTTTCCACTATGTTTTCTTCTAGGAGTTTTATAGTTTCAGGTCTTATACTTAAGTCTTTAATCCATTTTGAGTTGATTTTGGTATATGGTGAGAAGTATGGGTCTAGTTTCATTCTTCTACATATGAATGTCTAGTTTTCCCAGCATCATTTACTGAAGAGGCTGTTCTTTCACAATGTATGTTCTCGGCTGTATGTACCTGGGTTGATTTCTGGGTTTTCTATTCTGTTCCATTGGTCCATGTGTCTGTTTTTATGCCAATACCATGCTGTTTTGGTTACCATCGCTTTGTAGTATAGTCTAAAGTCAGGTAGTGTAATGCCTCTGGTTTTATTTATTTATTTATTGCTGCAAGTTTTAAAGGAAACTGATGAATACAAATTTGAAAAACATCAGCTTGGGTAGAGCACTATTCCAGACACAAAATCATAAAGATACTGCTGCTTTTTCAGAGAATCTGAGACACAAGGCAGAAATCTCTGAGAAGAGGTGGTGAGAGAGGAAAAATTTGGAATGGTTTCTATGCATACTTGATTTTCTCTGCAAATAGGTGGAGAAAAATAATTCTAGAAAGATCAAATTTTATAGATTGAAATATTTTGGAGTATGAGGTATAGGCTAATGTTTGGAAGGTAAGATAATGCCTATCATTCTATGAGTTGTGCCAAGAGTCATATCTAATATGATATCTAATTTCTTCCTCACAACAACACTCTAAGTAGCTCAAGATTATATGCAGTCCTAGATTACACATCCAGGTATGCATGCCAAAGTGTGAAATTTTGGTTCCAGAACTTATGGTATGAATACTGTCATAAAGAAGCTCCTACAGGGTCAAGAAGCAACCAGGAGGAATGAGTTGAAAGAGGAGAAATCAGAAGAGAGAAGGGTACATATTTTTTCTGGATTGAATGGGGTATCTTATATTAGTCCTACAAAGGATATATTTTATTTAGATTCTTAGCACCATGATGCTTAGCCATTATATAGCTGTAAGTGGTCATCTATCTTACCAACATCATGATACCATGTTTGCAGCCCTTAAATTACACAAATATCTCCCTCCTCCCTTTTCTTTCTTCAAAAATTAATATAGTTTCAATAACAACTAACAGGTGAAATACTTTAATGTCATTTTTGAAATACAAAGTTTTATTTTTCTTGAAAATAAGGGACAAACCCTCCTCCCTTTTCTTTCTTCAAAAATTAATATAGTTTCAATAACAACTAACAGGTGAAATGCTTTAATGTCATTTTTGAAATACAAAGTTTTATTTTTCTTGAAAATAAGGGACAAGCAAAAGGAATATTTGAGTAGGATTCACATAAATTCACTTGGAATATCAACTATATAGTATAATTTTACACATCTTTTAGCAGAGAGTTTGAAGCCACCAATTGGTAAAATTTGACAATACCAAATGTTGGCAAGAATTCAGAGCAATGGGGAACTCTCACACACTGCTGGTGGGAGTCTAATCAGTGTAAGCACTTTGGAAAATGGTTTGGCATTACTTACTAAAGTTAAATACGTTCATATCCTTCACCCAGCAGTTTCACCCCTATACATATCTCTTAGAGAAACTCTTACACATATGCACCAGGAGACATGTACAAGAATGTTCATAACATTATCATTTGAAACGTCAAAAAATTGGAAGCAATCTAAATGCACACTAACAAAAGGATAAACTGTAGTCTAGTCATACAATGAAACACTATATAACATGAAAAGGATAAGCTACAGTTACCTGAAACAACATGGATGAGTCTTGAGAACATAATGTTGAGTGAGGAAAGCAAGTTGTAGAAAAATAGACGTAAAGGCAAAAAACAACGTGTTCCTTAGGAACACATTCATAATGGGTATAAGCGAAGTAAAGGAATAATTATCACAAAAGTCAGGATAGTGATTCCTTCTGGTATGGGGTGGGAAGAGAAGGCAAACTGGAGATTTCTTAGGTACTGGTAATACCCTGTTGTTTTTTAACCTCTGTGGTGGGTGCTGGCTGTTCGTTTTATTATTATTCTTTAAACTGTATAATTATTTTTATACATTGCTGTGAGTATGATGTATTTCACCACGAAAGAAAATTTAAAAGAAAGTTTGACACAACATTTTCACCTATGAGGTGGTCTTTTTTTTTTTTTTTCCTCTTTTTTTTGGGGGGGTGGCTGACTGGTACAGGGATTATGAGGCAGTCTTATACAAACAAACAAACAACATTTGAATCTGATTAAGATCCCAGGTCCAACTACCAATTTATAGGAAATACATGGGACAGTAGAACATGGCAAACAACACAGGGATGCATGCAGAACATTCCAGGCCTTGGGAAAATTTATAGGGCAAATAACCTACTTTTTTCAGCAAAAATTTTAAGAAAAAACAGAGAAAGACAATTGAGAGTGAGAAAAAGAGAAAGAGAAAGACCTATAGATTAAAAGAAACCTAAGAGATATATCCAGCAATTGCAATGTGCAATTAAGGATATTATTTGGATGCTGATTCAAACAAACTGTAAAAAAGATTATAATCAGGAAAATGTGACCACTGATTTTGATATTAAGTAATTATTGTATAAAACATTTTATGTGTGGTGGTACTGTTGTTATGTATTTTCTTTCTGGAGGTACATATGAAATATTTACAGATAAAATTATATGAAATGAGGAAGTTAGGGAAATAGACAGTGACAGTTAAAGGGTACAGGGTTTTCTTTGGGGGATAATGAAAATATTCTAAAATTAGATTATGGTGATGGTTGTACAACTCTGTAAGTATACTAAAAGCCATTGAATTGTACACTAAATAGGTGAACTGTATGGCGTGTAATAGATCTCAATGAAGTTGTTAAAAATGATATAAAGTCTGAGATTTTCTTCAGAATAATCTGATGTGGGGGGTTTGAGTGGAGGAATCAAAATTGACCATGTGTGACTAACTGTTGAACCAGCGTGATAGTCAAATATGTTCATTATACTTTTCTTAGAAGTTTTTTATAATAAAATGATTTTGAAAAAAAATGACTTTGAAAGAATGGATTAGTTAAGTTATCCTGAATGTGTAGAAGATAACTGTCCTTAGACCTCATCAGCTGCTTTTCATTGTCATTTTACTAACCCACCTAACTGAGATGAAAAAGAGCAGAACTGAAAACTTTCAATGACGCAACTTGATGTCACAGTGGGGAACTGCAAAACTCCAACTGCAGAATTTTGTGACAACTGACATTTCTTAGTGTATGTCTAAAATGATTTCAAAATAATCATTTCTGATGACTCTGGCAACAGATCGTGTGTTAATTTGCTAGGGCTGCCATGACAAAGTACCACAAACTTAGTGGCTTAAACAACATAAATTTTTTTCCCCACAGTTCTGGAGGCTGAAAGTCTGAGATCAAGGTGTCAGCCGGGTTGCTTCTTTCTACGGGCTGTGAGGGAGAATCAGTTCCATGTGTCTGTCCTGGCTTCTGGTGGTTTGCTGGCAATCTTTTGGCTCCTTGACTTCTGTTGTGTCATCTCGATCTCTGCCTTCATGTTCACGTAGCGTTTTCCCTGTGTGCATGTCTGTCTGTGTCCAAATTTCTCCTTCTTATAAGACAACAGTCATACTGGATTAGAGCTCACCCTTATGATCTCATTATAAATTGATTACGTCTGTAAATACCCTTTCCTCAAATAAGGTTGCGTTCTGAGGCATAGGGGTTAGAACTCCAAAATATATTTTTGGGGGAGACACAATTCAACCCCTAATAGAGAGATTTCAAAATCAGCACCTAGAAATTAATCTAGATGATTCTTCTAGAGATTAGTTGTTAATTGCTATGTTAAATAGATTTCAATTTGATATTTTATTTTTACAAAGAAATATAACATGAGTAACTTTTAGAAGTTAACACAAAAATGGAAGCTATTATAAATTATGCTTTCAAAAAGCTTAAGGTAAAAAAGGGTACAAACCATACAATATGACCCGTTAGATTTTTAGAAATTATATACGAGGGTATTTCACAAAGGTTGTGGGAAAATAGAATTAAAAAATAATACGAGTCTTTCCAAGAACTTAGAAAGCTAAGGCTCAGAGCTATTAGGTGTCACACCCCAAGTCTCATAGCTGGTAAGAAGCTGAATGAGACTGGAATTCAGATGGGCTTGCGTCCAAAGCCTCTGCTTTTAAACACTGTTCCTCAGTATAATTGCTACTATTTGCCTGCCTACAATGTGCCAAACATTGTACTAATCACTTTGCAACCTTTACTTTATTTAATTCTAATAATCCCATAGGGTAGGTATTATTATTCTCATTCCAAAGAGTCAAATAAGACCATAAACTTTGAAGCAGGCAGAGATGGATGATTCAGGAGTTGAAAGAAGGGAGTTAGGAAAAGAAGACAGGTTATGAAGATGGCAACACCTGCCGTGAAGGCAACTCGGCCCAACTTAAATTGTCAAAAGTAAATAAGGACATGGAGGATTTGAACAGCATGATTAGCAAGGAAAGAGTTAACATATCTACATTGAATTTATATCCTACAAGCAGAGAAAACATCTCCTTCGTGAACTTCTATGGCACTATATAAATATTGACTATATGTTCACCTAAATCTTAAAAGTATATACTATACTCTCTGATCACACTATGCTTTTGCTAAGTATGCTTTTTCCTTCCCTTGAGCTGGAACATGCACATTACAGTAATTCCATTTTGACAATAAAGACGAGGACAACACCCTAGTGTATGGTGAAGCAATAATATGGAAGGCATTTAAGATTCAAATGAGCAACCCAGAAAGCCTGAACTACCTACATCCCTCTAGACTATTTAATAAAAATAAACTTTGGCTTTATTTAATCCACTATGCTTGGAGTCTCTTTGTAACAACAACTGAGTATGTACCCTGACTATTTTTATTGCCACCACTCTCCCATGTCAACTTAAACTTAGAGTCACAGTGAACTAGAATTCCTGACTCATTATGTTCTTCCTTGGTTTCCATGTCTTGATACTCAATGTTGTTTCTGTCTGGAATGATCCATTCCCCTTCTCACCATTTCCCTTCCCCCTTCCAGTCTGCTTGACTAACTCTTATCCACCTTCTAGATTCATCCCTGACTACTCTATCACTACCCCCACCCCACCCAAGTGTGAGTTAGGTATATCCTTTTGTTTTGTTTTTTGTTTTTGTTTTTTTTTTCCTTTTTTGTCTTTTTTACTGACCAGTAACGGGATCGCAACCCTCGGTGTCGCGCCCACACCGGGGACTGGCAACGGAATCGCAACCCTCGGTGTTGCGCCCGCACCGCGCTCAACCAGTGAGCGGGAACCGGTCTCCACATGGGATCCGAACCCTCAGTGGGAGCGCCGCCGCGCTTCCAGGCGGCGCACTCTCCAGTGCGCCACCGGGCCGGCCCTAGGTATATCCTTTTGTTTCTCATTTCTTTATAAAGTGCTGTACTATAATTCCTAGTGTCTGTATTTGTCCCACTCCTACCCACACCTCACCCACACTGCTAACTTTTATTCACACTGACTAGTACACAGTATGCTCTCATAAATCAATAAATATTTGTTGCATGCCTGGTTGGATTTTTTGAAAAGTTTCTAGAACAACTTTTTAATATGGAAATTTTCAAACATACACAGAAGTAGAGAGAACAATATAATAATACCTATATCCATCACTCAGTTTCAGCAATGATAATCATTTTGCCATTTCTGAGAATGAATAAAGTTTAAGAGTGGAGTTTTTTAGAGATAATGATTTAACTAACAAGGAGTTCTTCAATGGGGAGAATTTCAATCACCATAGCAATCTGGCAAGGAGATTTTTTCAAGCAAGTTTTTGTTGGGGATGTCTTCACATTGGAGCCTGCACTTTAAAATAACAGTGTAGAGGCAATAAGAGAAAAAAAGAGTTATTCTTCATTTTCTCATCAAGCAAGTTTTTGTTGGGGATGTCTTCACATTGGAGCCTGCACTTTAAAATAACAGTGTAAAGGCAATAAGAGAAAAAAAGAGTTATTCTTCATTTTCTCGTTCAGTCAACACTTATTAGGTGCCTTCTGTGTGCTAGGCACTGGGGTTACACAGGTGAGGAAGGTGATTCCTATATTCAAAGAGGTATATAATATAATATTGACAGTCATATAGACAAATACTTGCACCAAGGTGTTATAGGGGTTTTTAATAGTTACTCATTCAATCATGTGGATGAATCATAGTTTATGTACCACTCCATTTTGGACATTTTACAGATACTTTTATTTTAATTAGTATTTAGTTATTATGATTGTGAATTTTAGAACATAGTTTTTTGAAGCTTTTGAGCTCAACTTACTAATATTGTCATTTTATTTACAAATCTAATATAGTTTGTTTTGAAACTTAAAACACTCATTTTAATTGTACTTTGATTAATAATCATCTGATTAATTTGAATTCTTCAATTTTATTAAATCCCTTTAAACATTTAACACCTTTACTAAATTCTCTTAGATATTTCAAACTACAGTCATGTATTTAGTAAATTTATTTATCTTTAGCTCTTCACTTTATAAAAGTCTAATCAAACTTCCTAACCATTTAAGTAGTATTTACATGAATAATAAGGCAAAATTTGTAGATTTAATGATCATATCCCTTTAAATGCTTAAACAGTGATTATAAATTTAATTAGCTACATCTTTTTAAGTATTTCACTTAAAAACAGAAATCTAATATGTCAGATTCTCTTAAAACATATGAAATACTTAAATTATGAACAAAACACAAAAACTATAACAATGATTACAAAACTTATTATAATACCTGTACAAAAATATTAACATTATAACTTGGCATTCAATATATTTTTATCATCTAAAAACTTCCCAGAGTTGCAGGTTTACTTACCTGCCTAACAGGAGCTCTGGCTGGCTATGATATGTATTTAGGATTACAAGTTATAGATCTGGCATTGGGAGGTGAAACTTGGGCTTGCCTTCCAGGATAATTCACACAGGCCAGTCTTTATTTGGCTTGCCACTTCTTCAAACCATGTTTTTTTGAAAAATTAAAACCTGATACATCATATATTCATCTCAGCCACCATCACCCTTTTTTAACTATAACCTCTTACTCAACTCTTCACTTCTAGAACTGAGTTGAGAGAATGTCAAACCCCCAGCTAGTCACTCTCATTCATTTGCACTCCTCCACCTCAACACTTATCATGATGTACACCCTTCCAAACGTCTACCCTCAAAGAACATAGACCCCCTTGCTGCCAATAACTTCAATCACAATTTACCAGATCATTTCCATAGTTACATCTTGAAAATCTTCTACTTCTGAAAGCTTAAATTTCAATATACCAATCTAATAGCAACCTCCAAGCCTTCCCTGGTGTGCACCTTAATGAGATTGGTGTGATTAAAAATCTGCTGGGGTTAGTCTGGAAGGTGAGCTTCAGCAGACTTTTAAGGGAAGGAGAGGGGAAGAACATGGTTCTATAGAGCAAACTATAATGGATCTTTTATCAATTAAGATGATTACTATGTGACAGTCCTGTAGGGAGAGATCAGTAGATGATTCTGGTTGTAATGGAAAACTTCTGTTGGGGTGTAGTATAATGAGAGATGAAGTTAGTTAAATGAAAAGATGGGGATCAATTTTATATAAGGGCTTTAATTTGAAATGGGAATTGGATGGTATTCTCAGAGTAGCACAAGTTTTCATGTCATGGAAAAGCAGCAAGAATATTTAAACCTTGCCAGTAACATGGGGAAGTCTCCAAGGGTGAGTAACAACTTACTTGCCTATGAACAAAATCATTCCAAAGCACTTCTGGCTGTGAAATTTTAAAGTACAAGTTTTAGAGAATTTTACTGACCCCGTTATGATTTTAGAGGAGGGACCAGATTTCATGCATTTTGTTCCCCCACCACCCATAAAGCATGACCATAACCCTTAAAATCTCAGCATTTCAGCAAATAGTAACCAAATATCTTCAGTTAGTTAGGATTGTATATATAAAACATTTGAGTACATCTCCAGATATATGGTTAACAAAAAAGAATCACATTCTCTATTATTCAAGGGATCATTGACTGATTTTGGTTAAAGTTAGAGTAGCTCACAACTAGCTGTGCCATTCACAAGTTGTATAACCTTCTGTTTCTTCATCCATAAGGCTACTTCCAGCTCTAAATATGTTTTTAACTCTAAAAATGTCGACAATTCAATTGACAGTCATTATTGTTAGGCTGAGAAAAGGCAAATATTTGGCATTGAGATTCCCCACAAATAAAATTGATGTGAAAACCATACTAAAAGCCAATACAAGGGGCAGAGATTATTTCCTTCTAATCCTGTACCATACTTTTAGGCTTGCTTTAATTTTAATTAGGCATCATATTTGTTTACTTATTCATTTAACAAATATTTACCAAAAGCTTTTTGTGCACCAGGAGCTGAGCTAAGAAGAAACATTCCTTGCCCTCATGGACTCTATAGTGCAGTAGGATAGATAAATATTAAACAAATATTCTATAATTAAAAATTGTTATATATGCTAGAGGAGAAAGTATAGGGTGCTCTAATAGACTATATAATGGAGAACTAATTTAAATTGTATGGTAAGGGAAGGCCTTTCTGGGGATATTTATACTGAAACCTGGAAAAGGATTTGTTCAATTTAGCCACGTTAAGTGTTTGTGTTGGGTGGGAGAGGGCTGCATTCCAGGCAGAGGAAATTGTATGTACAAAGACCTTGAAGTAGAAAAGAGTTTGGTGTGTCAAGGAACTGAAATAATGCCAGAGGGGCTGCACTGATAGGAGATGTGCTGGAGAGATACATCATGTCACGCAGGGCTTTGAAGGTCATGGTAAGGAGTTTGGATTTATACTGAATTCAGTGGGAAATGAATAAAGGTTTTAATTGGGGTTGGCATGGGCTGTGACTTGATCTTCCAGTTTACATTTTTTAAATGTGGTGAATGGATTGCACAAGATAAAGTAGGAGGCTAATGCAATACAGTAGTCTAGGAGAGAGATGATGATTATTTGAACAAGGGTCAAGGCAGCAGAGAAGAGGAGAGTAGGTGGATTTTAAAGGCAGGCAAGGGGAGTTAGGGAGAGAGGTGCTCAGGATGATTCTCTGCTTTCTGCTTTAAGAAACTGGGTGTTTGAAGATGCCCTTTTCTAAGATGAGAAAGACTGGCAGAGGTAGAAGTTTGGGGAAATAGTAATAGCACAGATATAGACAAGTTAAGGTTGAAATGTGCTATGGGTTGAATGTGTCCCTCAAAAGTTCATGTGTTGAAAACTTGATCCCCATTCTAACAGCATTAAGGAGGGATATCCTATTATGGTATTTGAAAGGTATTTGATCATGAGGACTATGCTTTCATGAATGGATTAATTCATTCACAGAGTGATGAGTTATCATAGGTGTGGACTGGTGGTTTTGTAAGGAGCACATGAGAGAGTTCTTGCCATTCTCCCCATGTGATATCCTGCATCATCATGGGACCCTGCAGAGAGTTCCCACCTAGAGAAAGCCCTTCACCAGACATGCTCCCTGGACTGTGGACTTCCCAGCCTCCAAAATGTTGAGAAAAAAATTTCATTTCTTTATAAATTACCCAGTTTCAGGTATTTTGTTATAAGCAACAGAAAATAGAGTAATGCAAAATATTTGTGAAAATTCCAATGACAATGCTTACCTGCAGTTTGACATATAAGTCTGGAGGTCAGAGAGAAGTCTGGATGAGATGGAAACTTAGGAAATTTACCAGCCTATGGACAGTATTTAAGCCATGAGACTAGGGGAGATCACCTATGAAGAGAGTAGAGAAGGAGGATAGAAGAGAGCCCGGAACACACAGTGCGCAAGTGTAACTGTGTACTCTGCAAGAAACTAGTATTTTGAATTTGGGGCTGCAGCAGCAGGCAGGCATGCCTTTTCACTGGTTCATTATTTTATTCACTCATCTATACTGTTCTGTATACTTCTATCTACTTTCTAAGTGAATCCTGAACTAAAGGTCATAGAGTATTTTTCTCTTGCTGTCAGAGCCAAAGGGAGGATCCATGTTTTGGTGGGACCTGAATCATATACACTTTTGGGAGCCTTCCTTAAGAAAGAGAATAAGGGCCAGCCCCTTGGCTCACTCGGGAGAGTATAGTGCTGGTAGCGCCAAGGCCACGGGTTTGAAGAATAAGGGCCAGCCCCTTGGCTCACTCGGGAGAGTATAGTGCTGGTAGCGCCAAGGCCACAGGTTTGAATCCTATATAGGGATGGCCGGCGTGCTCACTGGCTGAGCATGGTGCAGACCACACCATGCCAAGGGTTGTGATCTCCTTACCAGTCTAAAAATAAAAAATAAAAAAATAAAAATAAAAAATAAAAAATTATAAGTATGAAATTAGGCACAAAAGTAGATATTTATTTAGAATTGGGAAAGAAAAAACAAATCACAGATTTCTAAAAGCTGCCAAATACCACAGATTTTGCAAAATCAAGGTAACTTCATTTTTATTTTTACATTATTTTAATCAATGAATTAGTTATTTTTTAATTAATTATTTAACACACCTTTTTTTCCTACCTTTTTTCACTGTATAAGTTTGATCACCTCTTCTCATGACAATACTTTTGGAAAATCATACTCTATAGGTAGAATAGAAAGATAATTCAATTTTTATAAAGCATGGTTAATCAAACCTTTTTATTATTATTAATACAGTAGCTTAAAATATTGCACCACAACTCATGATTGGTTATGTCATGTAAATTTTTGGAAATGTTGTCAAATTTAGGAAAATCTCAATCATGTTTCTTTCACATATGAGCCGTAAAATTTCAGGGCGATTTCACTGCCTTGGTGCCAATTTGCATGTCATCTTGATTTATATATATAATTTTGAAGAATTTAGTGTTTTATGATGTGGCATCTTCCTATCCAGATACTTTGTTGGTTACTTTATTTATTCAGATCATTTTTTCTTGTCAACAAATTATTAATACTTTCTTCATCTAAGTCCTGTAGTCTTCTAGCTAAATTTATTTTTAAGTATTTTGTAGTTTTTATAGTTGAGTAGGGATATCTTTTCTAATTCAATTTCTAATGGATTCTTAGAAGAAAAAGTTATTTATTTTTTGTATATTTATTTAATATCCAATAACCTTACCAAATTTTCTTAAATTTGTATTGGATTAGACACTCTAGGGCAAGTGCTGTCCAATTGAAATGTAATGCAAACCACATAAGAAATTTTAAATATTTTAGTAGCCATTTTATAACAATAAAAAGAAAACAGTTAAAAATAATTTTAATAATGGGCCGGCCCGTGGCTCACTCAGTAGAGTGCGGTGCTGATAACACCAAGGCCATGGGTTCGGATCCCATATAGGGATGGCCGGTTTGCTCACTGGCTGAGCGTGGTGCTGACAGCACCAAGCCAAGGGTTGAGATCCCCTTACCGGTCATCTTTAAAAAAAAAAAAAAAAAAAAAAAAATTTTAATAATATATTTTACATAAATATATTATGATATTATAAATATACAAATTATATATTATGTGAAATTTTATATAAAACAATATATAAAAATATATATTATATAATATAACATATAAAATATATCAGTAATATAATAATATAATTATATAAACAAATAATATATTTTATTTAACCCAGTATATCCAAAATATTCTTTTTTTATTTTCCCCAAATATTATTTTAAGTATGAACTTTTTAATGAGTTTTTTTTATTGAAATGTAACTGATTATACATATTTGTCAGGTACAGAGTTGAATACCAATACCTGTGTACAATGTCTGATGATCAAATCAGGATAATTAGAATATTTATCCTTACAAAACATAATTATTGTGTTGAGGACATTCGATCTCCTCTCTTTTAGCCATTTGATAACATGCAGTAAATTAATGTTAACTATAGATTGCAGCTCGACTGTACATGAATAGAACTTATTTTTCCGAACTAGCTGTTTTATGTCCATTAACCAATTTCTCGATATCCCCCTCGCACTCCCCCTTTTCTGCCTCTTGTAATGATAGTTCTGTTCTCTCCTTCTGAAAGCTCAATGTATTATTATGATTCTTGTTTCTCTGACATATATACAAAATATATAAATAATATAATAAATCCAATTATATAAACAAATAATATATTTTACTTTATTTAACCCAATATATCTAAAATATTATTTTTTTATTTTTCCAAAATATTATTTCAACATGTGTTATGAACATTTTTAATGAGATGTTTCATATTCTTTTTTGTTGATATAGAGATCAGAACACTTGATCCTGGTTTTCTCAGCACCATAATCTCCCAAATGATGTAATCAGCCAGCCAGTATTCTTTTGTTTTTTTTTAACCAAGTCTTTAAAATCCAGTATCTGTCTTACACTTAAAGCACAGATTGGAACAGCTACATTTGAAGGGCTCAGTGGCCACACGTGGCTAGTGGCTACCAGAGTGAACAGTGCAGCTCTTGGGTTTTCTATATATATAATCCTTATAATCACATCATTTATAAATATAGTTTTATTTCTTCCAATATATAAATCATGATTTTATTTACTTTCCTATCATTTAAAACCTCTCTAAATATACTAACGAATAATGGTGATAGCAAACATCCTTGTTTTTTCATTTTCATCAACATGGCATCAATTAAATGGTTAATTTTAAAATAAACATTCTCTTTAAATAATTCCTTCTGATTTCAGTTTACTTAAAATTTATATTAAAAATAACCAAGGAATTTTATTGCCTTTTACCATCCATTCATATCCTCAATCTTTCAATCTGCTGTTAGAGAGTTCATGATGTTGAACAATCCTTTCATACCTATAACAACCATTCGTGGTTATGATGTATTTATTTATTTATTTATTTAATTTATTTATTTTTAAAAGATGACCGGCAAGGGCATCTTAATCCTTGACTTGGTGTTGTCAGCACCACACTCTCCCAAGTGAGCCACGGGCTGGCCCTTATTATTATTTTAGATTTAGTTTACTTATATTTTAGAATCTTTTAGATTCTTACATATTTAGCTTGCTAATGTTTTATTTAGGCTATTTATGTTTTTATTCCTCAGTAAAATTAGTCAAAACTTTTTTTTATTTTGGTGCTATCTTTACCAGGTTTTGGTGGTAAAGTTACCTTAGTTTTATAAAATGAGCCAGGATATCTTCTAACTTTTTCTAGCATCAAGAATAATCCTTGTGAATTTTCTGTTCTTAGAAGCTTATTTAAAATTTAGATGCCAAGTCATATGAGTCTGGTATATATTTTTAAAATTATATTTCAAATTAATATTTTAATTTGTTCTATTGCTATTAGTCTGCCCAGATTTTCAATCTCTTCTTGGGTCAATTTTGGGCATTTAAATTTTGCTGAGAAAGCATCCATTTTCTCCAGATTTTCAAACAACATTCCTTTGATTTTAATTTCAAAATCACAGTGAGATATCACCTCACAGCTATTAGGATGACTATTATCAAAAAAAGAGAAAATAACAAATGTTGAGAAGGATGTGGAGAAATTGAAATCCTTATGCACTGTTGATGGAATTGTAAAATGGTGCAACAGCTATAGAAAGCAGGATGGTGATTCCTTGAAAAATTAAAAATAGAACTTCATATGATCAAGCAATTCTTCTGGGTATATATCCAAAAGAATTGAAAGCAGGATCTCAAAGAGATATTTGCATACCCATGTTCATAGGAGCACTGCTCCTATGAAGATGGAAGCAACCCAGATATCCATTGAAGGAAGAATGGATAAGTAAACATGTGGTATATACATGTTATATAAGGAAACATTATTCTGCCTTAAAAAGAATTAAATCCTGTCACATGCTACAACATGGATGGACTTTGGGGACATTATGCTAAGTGAAATAAGCCAGTCACAAAAAAGACAGATACTGCATGATTCCACTGATATGAGGTACCCAGAGTAGTCAAATTCATAAAGACAGAAAGTAGAATGGTGATTACAGGAGGCTGAGGGGAGAGGGGAATGAAGAGATGTTGTTTAATAGGTACAGTAGTGCTGTGGATTGAATGTCCCTCCAAAACTCATTGATGCTTGACCCCCACTGGAACAGTGCTAAGAGGGTGGGAAATCCGATTATGGTATTTGAAAGGTGGGGCCTTTAAGAGGTGATGAGATTGTGAGGACTGTGCCCTCCTGAATGGATTGATCAATTCATGGAGTAATGGGTGTAGTTCTGATGGCTTTATAAGGAGATCTAATGAGCAGGTTAGTTCTCTTGCTCAGCCCATTCTTGCCATGTGATACCCTGTGTTGCTGTGGAGAGTCACCCCACCAGGAAGAAAGCCCTTACCAGATATGTTCCCTGGACTTTGGATTTCCCAACCTCCAAACTGTGAGAAATAAATTTTGTTTCTTTATAGATTATCCAGTTTCAGGTATTCTGTTAGAAGTAACAGAAAACAGACTAATACAAGTAGTCCCCCCTTATCCTCAGGTGATATGTTCTAAGACCTTCAGTGGGTGCCTGAAACCATGGATAGTTAGTACCAAATGATATATATATATATATATATATATATATATATATATATATAGTATTATGTTCTTCCTTTGCATACATACCTATGATAACATTTAATTTATAAATTTGGCATAGTAAGATGAACAATAATAGCTAATAATAAAATAGAACAATTGTAACAATATACTAATTGTTATAAATTAATTGTTACCTCATAAAAGTTATGTGAATGTGGTCTCTCAAAATATTGTACTGTACTCATCCTTCTTGTTGTGACAAAGAACAGACAGAGCAGCACAGCATGAGATTTCATCACAGTACTCAGAACTTATATATATTATATATATATATATATAGTATTATGTTCTTCCTTTGCATACATACCTATGATAACATTTAATTTATAAATTTGGCATAGTAAGATGAACAATAATAGCTAATAATAAAATAGAACAATTGTAACAATATACTAATTGTTATAAATTAATTGTTACCTCATAAAAGTTATGTGAATGTGGTCTCTCAAAATATTGTACTGTACTCATCCTTCTTGTTGTGACAAAGAACAGACAGAGCAGCACAGCATGAGATTTCATCACAGTACTCAGAACTGTGCACAATTTAAAATTCATGAATTTTTTATTTCTGGAATTTTCCATGTAATATTTTCAGACAGCAGTTGATAGCAGGTAATTGAAACTGTGGAAATCAAAACCATGTACAAGGGAGGACTATCGTATAGAGTTTCAGTTTTTCAAGATGAAAAGAGTTCTGCAGATGGGTTGTACAGAAAGTCAATATACTTTACTGAACTGTACACTTAAAAATGGTAAGATGATAAATTTTATGTGTTTCTTTTACCACACACATGCAAAACTTTTAATGTCTTCCATATATATTGTCATAGCACTGTTCTAATTCCTAATGGTGTATATATTATTATTTTTTTTGAAGGCTTTTAAAATGAAGTATACCATACAAAGAGAAAAGTGAAAAAATGAGAAATGTATAAATCAATGAATAATCACAAAGTGAACACACTTTTGTAACCACTACACAGGTCAAAAAAAGAAAACCTCACAAATATCCAGAAGTCCCCTTCCTACCTCCACCCAAAAGCCTTCTTCTCTCCTTTCTAAATGTAACTGCCATCCTGACTTCTAAAACCATAAATTAGTTTTGCCTGTTTTCAAACTTTTTTATAAATGGAATCGTATAGAATGTAGTCTTTTTTCCCTGGTTTCTTTCTCTTAACATCATGTTTATGAGATTTATCCACGTTGCTTCATGTAGCAATAGTTCATACTTTATTGGTATGATAAATAAATGAATAAATAGTTCATTTTTATTGTTGTATAGTTTTCTACTAGATGAATACATTTTGTAATTATTTATTCATTTTCTGGTTTAGAAACATTAGCATTTTTTTTCCCCTTTTTTTTTGTCTTTTTTCGTGACCGGCAACGGATCGCAACCCTCAGTGTCGCGCCCGTACCGGACCGGGACTGGCAATGGGATCGCAACCCTCGGTGTTGCGCCCGCACCTCGCTCAGTCAGTGAGCGGCCGGTCTGTATGTGGGATCCGAACCCTCAGCGGGAGCGCCGCCGCGCTCTCAAGCGGCACACTGTAGCAGTGCGCCACCGGGCCGGCCCGAAACATTAGCATTTTCCCCAGTATTGGCCTATAATAACAATTTTTCTAGGAACAATGTCGTACATACCTTTTGGTGCAATGTATGCACTTCTGCTGGGTATTCACCTAGGAGTTAAATTGCTATGTATACATATATTTTTTATTTATTCATTTATTAATTATTTTATTATATATTTTTTTGCTGGCTGGCCTCTACTGGGATCTGAACCCTTGATCTTGGTGCTGTAACACTGTGCTCTAACCAACTGAACTAACCAGCTAGCCCTGAATGCATATATTTAGATAGTGCCAAACTGTTTCCAATGCAGTTGTACCATTTTTAACTCCCAATGGCAGCAGATAAATGTTTCAGTTACTACATATCCTTTACACTTAGTATTGTCACTTTTTAAATTTTAGACACATTGTCAGCTGTACTGTAGTGTTCATTTTTGTTTTAATTAACCATTCCTTTGATTACTAATGACTTTGAACAACTTTTCATGTGTTATTAGACATTTGTAATGGGAAATATCTTTTGGGAAACTCATCTTCAAGTCTCTTCCTAATTTTTCTAATGAGTTGCTTATCATTGTCTTATTGATTTGAAGGAGTTATTTACATATTATGATTATGAGCCCTTTACTGGTAATACAAGGGGTCTTCAAAAAGTTCATGGAAAGATTTGTTTTAATCTTTTTTTTTTTCTGTATTATCTTTTCTCTTTTTCTATGAACTTTTTAAAGTACCCTCATATGTGTTGTAGTATCTTATCTCACTCCCAATTTTCACTATCTTAGTGATATCTTTAAAGATTAAGTTCTCAATTTTAATGTATTTTTCATTATTTTCTCTTTTGTTAATGTCTTTTATATCCTGTTCATGAACTCTTTGCTTCCTCATGGTCATGGGTGACATATCCAAACTATGTCACAGTACAATGTTGACCAGTAGTAGTGATAATGGGCATCCCATGTCCTGATTTCAGACAGAAATTTTTCAACATTTCAGCATTAAATTTGCTGTTTTCTAGTAGGTGTGTGTGTGTGTGATAGATACCATTTGTTAGGTTAAATATACTTTCCATTCCTAGTTTATGTTTTTTTTAAAAAAAAAATCATGCTATTAAATTTTATCAAATTTTTTTCTGCAACGATTGAGATGATTTTTCTCTTACTGGTAGATTATACTGATTTCAAACCGATACCATTTGTTAGGTTAAATATACTTTCCATTCCTAGTTTATGTTTTTTTTAAAAAAAAATCATGCTATTAAATTTTATCAAATTTTTTTCTGCAACGATTGAGATGATTTTTCTCTTACTGGTAGATTATACTGATTTCAAACTATTCTCACTTTTGTATTTATTACAAAACACAAATTGTATTGTATTTATTAAACCATTCTCATTTTTGTATTTATGTAAGTGAGCAAGATTGGCTTTAAATATCCCTGCCTTGTGATGGTTTTGTTACGTTTTGGTATTAAGGCTCTATTGGTCTAAAAAGATTTGGGAAGTATCCCTCTTCAATTCCTTAGAAGAGTTTGTATAATATTGGTGTTAATTCTTGTTTAAATATTTGATAGTATTTTCTAGTACAATTTTCACTGTGGGAAATTTTGCAGTCAATTTCTTTAGAAGACAGAATTATTCAGCTTTTCTTTTTCTCAAGTTAGAGTAATTCTTTTTGTAGAAGAAATTTCCCCATTTAATGTAAATTTTCAAATTTATTGTCATAGTTGTTTATGTCTGTTCTTATCTTTTTGTCTGTAGCCAAGTCCCTCTTTCATAACCGATACTGGTGTGCTTTCACTTTTTCTTGATCAGTCTCCCCAGAGGGTTTATTAATTTTATTAGCCTTTTCAAAGAAGCAATTGACTATTGACTCTAATATGTATATGTTTCTACTTCTTTCCTTCTACTTTCTTTGCATTTAATTTGATGTTTTTTCCCCAACTTTTTGAGATTATTGCTTAATAATTGTTTTTTAACCTCTTTTCTAATCTATACATTTCTTGCTATATTTTTTCCTCTAAGTATGTCTTTAGCTGTATTGCACAAGGCTTGATATGTAATTTTTTTATCACTTATTTAAAAGCATTTTCTAATTTTCATTTGTCATTTCTTCTTTGACTTGTGGGTTATTTAAAGGTGTATTTTTAAATGGAGTTTTAAAATTTTGTTGCTATTGATTTCTAGCTTAATGCCACTGTGATTAGAGACAACATATGATTTCATTCCTTTGAACTTTAGTGAGATTTGCTCTATGGCTCAGCATATGGCCAATTTAAAAACTGTCTGTATGCACTTGAAAAGAAAGTATATTCTGCATTTGCAGTATGGTGACTAGCTTTGGTAAGCATGTTTGTTTTCTCTGTATGCTTACCGATTTCGTCTGCTTGGTTTTCCAGTTTTTGAGAGATGTGTTTTAAAGTTTTCCATTTTGATTGTGGATTTGCCTATTTTCTTTTTTTAGTTTTGACATTTTTGTAATACATATTTTGAGTATATGTTATGTGCATACAAATTGTTTTTGGTTTGTTTTTGGAGGCTGGTCAGTATGGGTATCCGAAACCTTGACCTTGGTGTTACAATGCTGCATTCTAACCAACTGAGCTAAACTGTCAGGCTGTGCATACAAATTTGGAACTGCTAAATCTTATTGGTGAATTTAACTTAGAAATATGAAATGTCCCTCTTTAGCTCTAGAAGTATTTCTTGCTGTTGGTGTTTGCATTGTACATATTTTACCATATTTTTACTTTAAACTTTTTTGATTCCTTATATTTAAGGTACCATATTGTGGTAGATTGTATTTTTCAAAGATGCCTTAAACAATATCTCCCATCCCACATGCTCTTCTAGAAACCACCTTGTCATTAAAGGTAGAGTTTAATTCCCTACCCCAAGTCTGGGTGGGTAGGCGCCTGCTTCCATGAATAGGTTGTAATAGAGGTGATGTTGTGTGACTTTCCAGGATGAGTTAGAAAAGGCCATGCAGTTTCTGCGTGATTCTCTTTAGGCACTTTTGGAACATGCTGTGAGGAATCCTAAGCAGCTCATGTTGAAGACCAGATCAAGCAGAATTGAGATCCTTGGCCCACAATCCTGGGTGATCTCCCACATGACAGCTAGCACCATCTTGAAAGTCGATTTCCAGTTCCCAGACCAGCTGCTGCAGCTGACATTGCATAGGGCAGAGATAAGCCAACCTTGCCAACCACCACCAGAATTGTAGATTTGTAAACAGAAATAAATGATTGTTTTCAACCACTAAATTTTGAGTGGTTAGTTATTCAGCAATAGCTACCAAAAGTGGAATGGAACCTTATGGATGGGTTCTCTCCATTGTTTCTGGATTATCTAGAACTAGTTCTCTTATCTGATTAGGTTTAAAGGTATTCATTATCCTGTTTCCACTGGTAAAGGGGGGGGCACATGTTAACTGATGTATTGAATTAGGAGCCGAGACTGCTCCTAGCCACATTTAGCTTCCCATGACAGGAAATTATTGTAGAGGGTGAGGTGACTGATCCTTTCAAGAAGAAATTGGATTACTACTACATAATTAGGTAAGGATTATGTCTGGAATGCAGGAGATCCCCTGGGGTATCTCATAGTACTCCCTTGCCCAGCGATTAAAGTCAATATAAAACTGTAACTACCCAATACAGGCAGTACTGCTAACAGCCCAGCCCCTTCAGGAATGAGGGTTTGGGTCACCTGACTAGACAAAGAATCAGGGGCAGCCAAGGGTGCTTGCTGAGGGCAACGGGAATATGGAATGGGTAGTGAAGACTGAAGTAATATAAACAGCCTTGACCAAGTTGTAGAAACAAGAGTTGGAAGTTATTTCTTCTTTTGATTGGATATATTTTCTGTATATTAAACATCTTTTTCCTCTGCCTTCCCACTCCATCTAATATTATTTGTGCTAATAATAGTAATTAACCACATAACATAGGATTTAAGTTACGGGACATCATTAGGGGAGTGTGATTCAGCTAGGAGTGAATATCACCCAAAGATGGACGAGGAGACTTTGTGTGCTCCTGTGGGAGAGAGTTGCTTGTTTTAAGTTTATGAAGGAAACTAATCATCTTAGCTGGAAGCATGACTTTGCTATTGTCTTTATTTGTAAGTTAAGAATGTTTGAAGACCTTAAAACACCAAGGTCACAGTTTTGGATTCCCATACCAGCCAGCAGCCAAAAATTGGGAATTAGATTCCCATACTGTCCAGCATGCCAGCAATTTGGAAGGCAGAAATGAAGCAGCAGCACCTTGCACAGGTTGTCACTGATTGGTACTGATCTGATGGTGGTGTGGGGAAGAATAAGGGCCTGAGGCTTCTTCAGCTCTGTCCTTCAGCTTCTATAATTCATGGGCCAAGTGCATGTTCAACACCATGGCAACACTGATGTCAGTGAGAAACAGATGTGGGTTTCAGTTTGCACTCATGAATTCGTTATCCTTTTAGGTTCCCATTTGCCCTTGTTCTTGTTCACATGCAGAATTCCTTCTCCACTACCGGGGATAGGCAGACCCAGAGTGGCTTCAGCTCTGCATCAGATGCTGACACCAGCACATCAACTCCCCCACCAACTGCCATAATTGTGTAAGGTCTGATCTCACAGTAAACTCCTTACTCACTCACAGTGGTTGTGCTTCTAATCGAATCCTAACACATATAGTTTTTTTTATTCTTTTCTTAATCCATCCTGAAAGTCTGTTTTTAAATTGGAGCTTGATGGTTTACATTTAGTATATTTGGATTTAATCTTACTTGTTTTCTATTTGTTCTGTCTCTCCTATTTTCAGTTTTCTCTCCTTTCTCAATTTCTTTTGGACTAAATACCTCATTATGCCATTCCCCCTTCTCTTAGGTTTTATGTTCTTTGACTTTACTATTCTCTTAGTAACCCTAGAGATTATAACATTTTTTGCATTTTTGATTTATTTTAGTCCAAGACAAATTATTACTTTTATTACTTCTTTAAAATGCAAGGACGTATGGTCCTTCATTTACATCCCTGATAATTTACGTGCTGTTTAATTCCACCTTTATTTAAAACTCCACAAGGTCTTTTATTACTTCTTTAAAATGCAAGGACGTATGGTCCTTCATTTACATCCCTGATAATTTATGTGCTGTTTAATTCCACCTTTATTTAAAACTCCACAAGGTATTGTTGTTTTATATGGTCAATATTTATTTGGTTTTTATGGCATCTTTTATCTGCCATAAAATACCTGTATCTTTTTATCTGTATCTGCTCTTCATTTCTTCCATCCAAAATCCTTCGTTGTGGATCTGCTAGTGAAATTCTCTGATTTTATTTGTCTCAAGAAATTTTTATTTCACCTTCAATCTTAAATTGAATTTGTTTTTCATTGGACATTGAATTCTACATAGGCAGAAAATTCTATCAGTATTTTGAAGATATTAATGATGTATATTTTTCTTTCTTTTTGTTGTTAGCCGACTTGCCAGGAGTATATTTATTTTTATTGCTATTTTCAAATAACCAAACTGGTTTTATTTAAACCTTTTAATGGTTTCCATTTCATTAATTTCAGCCTTTCTTTTATTACACATTCTATTCTCTTTTCTCTTGGTTCATTTTGTCCTTGTATCAGTTTAAATTTGTTATGATTCATTATTTTTAATAATAAAAATACTTAAGACATTTCTACTGAGTGTAGCAATGTTTTAGCCGATTAGCTTAGTTGGTTAGAGTGGGGTGTTGTAACACCAATGTCAAAGTTTCAGATCCCCTTACCTGCCAGCCACCAAAAAAAAAAAAGCTGCATGTACTCCTTTTCATTGACTTTTAGGTGTTTGTAATTTTACTTTTATTTTCTCTTTGGTTCAAACAGGTGGGCTTGATGGTCCTCTTGTTAGCTGCTACTGTTTACATATATTGGATTATAATCAGAAAATGTAGTCTATAAAGTCCCTATAATCTCTATCTTTTGAAATTTGTTGTAGTTTATTTATTTATTTATTTATTAAAAGGTGACCGGTAAGGGGATCTTAACCCTTGACTTGGTATTGTCAGCACCATACTCTCTCAAGTGAGCCATGGCCCGGCCTGAAATTTGTTGTAGTTTAAATTATGCCAAGTATGTGTTTGATTTTTGTAAATCTTTCATGGTCACATGAAAAGAATGCATACTTTTTATAATGGGGTACAAAGTTGTGTATAGTCAGAGATTATATTAGTAATATATATCCTTGCTTTTGTCTATTTATCTGTTAAATTCTGAAAAAGTTTTATTAAACTCTCCCATTATAATTGTGGATGTGCAATTCTAACCAAGGTCTTGTATTGATAGGTGTTTTTTGCTTTTTTGTACTCAGTGTTATTATACGGTGCATAGAAGTTTATTAAGATTATTATTTTGTGGATATAGTATATTTTATATTTACATACTATTCCTCTTTTTCACACTTAGTGCTTTGGCCTTGATTTTTCTATACCTGGTATGAATATACTCACTCTTGCTTTCTTTTTTGCTTGTGTGCAGGTAAACATGTACTTTTAGGAGATATAAAATGTGTGGTAAATAAGACCCTTAAATAGTTTTTAAAAAGCAAACAGATTAGATTACATAATCAAATGAATACTTCCTTTGTAGAACCCCTATTACAGTTACCTGGGAAGATGATACACTTACATTCTAACACTGTTGCCACTGTTTTTATGAAATTATTTTCAGCATAAGCTTTTTTTTTTTTTTTTTTAATAGAAGATGACCGGTAAGGGGATCTCAACCCTCAGCATAAGCTTTTGAACTACATAAGTTTTTTTTTTTTTTTTTTTTTTTTTTAATAGAAGATGACCGGTAAGGGGATCTCAACCCTCAGCATAAGCTTTTGAACTACATAAGGATATTGGTTTTATTTACATTGATAGTGTTATTTTAAATCTCAAATAACATAGCTCTGCTCAGTAATTTTTATTTGCCATACCTTGCTCTGGCTCTAATAACTTTGGGTTATTTTCAAAAATCAAATCTTCCCTTAAAGAATGAAGATTTGTTACTATGAGAATTTTTAAAAAATGGTTAGGATGCTGAAGCAAATCTCAAAAACATGTTATAATTTTTTAAAAGTCTAGTTTTCACCAAGGTGACTACTTGGAAAGTAATACTTATTTAAATTATCAAGTTAAGGAGAAACAAAAAATCTCATTACTTCGTCTTATCTCTCATTTCTTCCATCAAAAAATGTGAATATTGCTGCATTTGTGAATATTCTAAAGTACACATAAATAATACTGGAAGTTACCTTTTCTCCCTATTACCATGTTATGGGTTTGAAAACCCCAGATTTGCTTGAGGGATAACTTAACTGAGAATCTAATGCAATTAAATATGGATTTGATGTATTTCAACGGACTATGAGGAGGGAATATATTTAATCCTGAGGTGGGTCGAAGGCAACAGTAAGAAAATCCAGAATGATAGGATCAAATCCTAATGAGCTGGCTGTATTTTAGGAGAAAGCACAGAACATGGAATTAAACGACCTGGATTTGAGCCTAAGCTACCTTATTTCGAGGCAAATCATAGAACCTTATAGATCCTTTCAAACTTTCAGATTTCCAATATTAAATAATATCCTCATCTTAACTGTTGCACAGGATTGTTGGGAGGACAAATGAAAAACATGCCTAGCTGCTTTTGTAAGCTGTGAGACTGTATGGAATTTGAGGCATCATTACAGTAATTACCTAAGTCATCATCATATAAGTAGAGGGATGCAGGAGAGAGTGCTAAAGGAAGTAATGTTAAAGGTAATAAAAAATAAAGTTGTCAGAAGTAGATTCCCTACTACATAGAAAGGTGAATAAAATAATTTTGCAAATAAAAACTTTTGTTTTTCACTTAAAACAACCCTATAAGGTGAGTATTATTTTCATCTTAAAAATGAAGAAATTGAAGCTAAGTGAGGTTAAGAGACGTGCTGAAGGCCACACAGGGATAATGTAGTAAAAACCAGGTTTCAATCCCTGTATGGGCCAGCAAAAAACAAAAACAAACAAACCCAAAACATGTTACACACCAGTTATTTTAATTCCAAATCCACTGTACTTTTTTTTTTTGTCACATTAACATTATACTTCCCATTCACAACATAAATTTAAACCTTAGAGGATATCCATACATTATACTGAATTATAATAAATTAACTACTTGAAATGTATATCACAGATATTTCTGAAAGGCCTAACATGCAGGCAGTATTGAGTACCAGAGACAGAGGAAATCCTACCAAGAGGTTAAAACGATAGGAAAACCAAGAGAAAGGGTGACTGGAAGCTGAGAGAGAAGAATGCTGTGAAAATGGTTAACACCATTGAATACTGCAGAGGAAATAGAAAACGGCTGAAGAGTATGTGATAGATTTGCCAACTAGGTCAGAGGTGGCTCTGGCAAAAAATATTTTAATATAGCAAGGACAAATGTCAGATTACCCTTGATTAAGGGATGAATGGGAGATGAAGAGACTGGTTGGTTATGAATGGATGATTAAAAAAAAAAAATGGCCTGGGAAGAGAAGAAAGAAGTTAGGACAAAAGAAGGAAACCAATGGTCAGGGTTTTCTTTTTTTTTTTTTCTTTTTGTCTTTTTTTACTGACCGGTAACGGGATCGCAACCCTCAGTGTCGCGCCTGTACCAGGGACCGGCAACGGGATCGCAACCCTCAGTGTTGCGCCCGCACCGCGCTCAGCCAGTGAGCGAGAACCGGTCTCCACATGGGATCCGAACCCTCGGCGGGAGCGCTGCCGCACTCCCAAGCAGTGCACTCTCCAGTGCGCCACCGGGCCGGCCCAAGGGTTTTCTTTTCTTAAAAATATTGATCAATTCCATTGTATTAAAATTGACCATGTTGAATTTTTTTTGTTTTTGTTTTTTGGTGGCTGGCTGGTAAGAGGCTCTGAACCTGTGACTGTGGTGTTATAAAGCTGCACTCTAACCAACTGAGCTAACCAGCCAGCCTGGTTCTCTTTTTAAAATGAAATTTTATTTATATAAGTAAAGCAGGCATACATTCTTCTTGTAAAATCTGAAACATTACAGATAAAGCTAAAAATCCCCTTCAATCACTACTTTCAGTCCCCATCCTGTTAGTAATTTAATGTTTTTCCTTCCAGTCCTTCTGTATGCATTTATATATATCCTTGTAGGAAATATATTTTAATTATCTTTTTTATATAAAAGGTTCCGTATTCTACATATTTATCTACATCTTGCATTTTTCATTCAACAATAGATACTAGAGAATGATCATACATATACTCACAGATGAACCTCTCTATGAACATTTAGGTATTTCCAATTTTACTATTATCCACAATGCCTCAAATGAACATTGTTATGCATGCTCTTTAAGCACAAAAGCGTTTTTCCAAGATTGATACCAAAAGTGGCAGTGCTGTGTCACAGGGTATGGATATTTAAAAATTTTATATATATTGCCAAATTGCCCTCCAAGTAGCTATATCAGTTAATTCTCCCACTGACAGTGTTTCAGTTTCCGGAATTTCGTTTTAAATAACATTTTTTGGTTTTGATTACAAAAGGTTCACAGTAAAAGGGAATGGATACCTTAAGCATTATTTAAATGTGAGACTTTACATATTTATATACTTAGAGGAGAGTCAGAAGACAGAAGATATTAAATAGAGATTAACTAGATTCTTAAGGAAATGTTAGGGGATGAAGTTCAGAGAATAAGTGAAAGGATTAGTCCTAGATGTTTTCTTTTTATGGATGTGTAAAGTAGAAGGCAAGATGGAAGGGTTGGGTTGGAGGGACTGAAGAATGTGAACAAATTTTAAGATAGGTTATATAGGGAAGAGAAAGTGGGACAGTGTTTCTGCAAGCATGTTCTAGGAACACTAACTCTACAAAATGACTAGGGGAAAAAGTGTTCTGTGGTCAAAAAATTTGGTAAATGCTGCATATTATATCCTGCTTTTAGAGTTACATGTCAACATATTAAAGGCTCTGAAAAAGACTTGCAGTAAATAAAGCAGTTTAACTCTGTTTCTCAAACTTTTCCAATAATAGAGCCCTCTTTTTCTATGAGTATAATACCAATTAGTACACACTGAACCAGTCTTCTATGAATTATACTTTGGAAAGCAATGGGCTGAAGAAAATTTGAAGAAACACCCAACAATGACTGTCCAGCTTATCTTTACAAAATTAACTTATTTGAAAACAAAACAAAAAATAAAGAGAACAATTTAATGAATAACATGTAACCGCTCCTCAGAATTAAAAGGTTAGGATTAAATTACGATAAATTTTAATGCTTATTTTTCTATTATAGAAGTATACGTTCATGAAACAAATTTGGCAAATAGAAGAAAAAAAGGAAAAATCTACTGTCATCTTATCACCTTACTAAAATTATTGTTAATGTTTTGGGGCATTTCCTTTAATGTCTATATCTATTAGTTTTTTTTTACATCATTAAAATAGCACACACAATCTTTTATGTTACATACTTACGATTTTTATCATAAACATTTGTTGTAAGTTTTTTTGGCTATCATTTTTAACAGCTGTATAATATTCCAAGTGGATAGTCTACTATTTCACCATTCTCCTAGCTTTTAGAATTTAGGTTATTCAAAATTTTTTCTTTTTTGTCTCTTATAAGTAATATTGCAATGAGTACAGTGGAGTATAAAATTCATTATAGTTATTTATTTTATTTTTATTTTTTGTCCTTTTTTGTGAAGGACCGCACCATGCTCAGCCAGTGAGTGCACTGGGGCCATCCCTATATAGGATCCGAACCTGCGGCTGCTGCGCTCCCAGCGCCACACTCTCCCGAGCGCTCCACAGGGTCGGCCCTATAGTTATTTTCTTAGTAGTTATTTGCCACATACAATAGTAATAGTTCAAAGGCAATGCACATTTTTAAAGGCTTTTGAAAAAACAATGCCAACTTTCTTTTGGGGGAGGGGGAGACTATACCATCAGCGGATGTATCAAAGTGCCTATTTGCCCCTTTCCCCCAGTTTAATTCAGATTCAAAAACTTAACATTTATGGGCCGGCCCGGTGGCGCACTGCTATAGTGCGCCGCTTGGGAAGTGCGGCGGCGCTCCCGCCGAGGGTTCGGATCC
>NW_007727416.1:363130-369495 GCF_000696425.1 Galeopterus variegatus | reverse complement strand
CCGCCTCCTCTTCCTCCTCCTCGTTGGCGGGGGCGGTGGCGGTGGTGGCCCCGCCGGGGATCGGAGGTGTCCCCGGCGGGGCGGCTGCGGGAGTGAAGCTAAAGTATTGCCGCTACTACGCTAAGGATAAGACTTGCTTCTACGGGGAGGAGTGTCAGTTCCTGCATGAGGACCCGGCCGCCGGGGCTGCCCCGGGCCTCGGCCTCCATAGCAACAGCGTCCCCCTGGCTCTTGCGGGCGCGCCCGTGGCCGGCTTTCCGCCCGGAGCTGTCCCGGGCGGGGGAGCTGGGCCACCCCCGGGGCCCAAGAAGCCGGACCTGGGGGGCCCGGGGGCAGGAGCTGCAGCCGGCGGAGGAGGCAGCAGCGGCGGACTCGATGGGCCACGGCTGGCAAGTAAGTGTGGTCCGGGCGGGAGGGCCGTCTCGGGGCCGCGGCGGAGGGGAGGCCTGGGGCCGGATCAGGCCAGGTTGCTGACGGGAACCGAGCCCGGCCCGTGGGCTCCCCGCCTCATCTCTCTAGGCGGCCTGAGAGGCCTACGCCAGGCCCGAGCCCTTCTTCCTTCTTCCTGCTTCCCCTCCCCACTGTCTTCGGCGAGCCCCGGAGCTAGGGGAGGCTGGGTTCCCGGGAATGTGGGTGGGTGGACTGGGGTGAGGTGAGTGGGGGCGGGGAGGAAGGGGGATGGGCTGCGGCGTGCGGAGTGTGAGGAAGGGGGTGTCGTTTCCGGGGGTGTGGAAAGGGGCTGGGTTTGCAGGCACATGGGTTTTGCGTGCCCGTGTGGAGTGGTGTCTGCCGAGTGTTGAGGTTCCCTAGTGTGTGTGTTGGTAGCGGGCGGGAGGTGAGGGGCGGGCTGAAGGCTCCCTGGAGTAGGTTGAAAGAACGGAAAAAGTTTGTAGAAGGCTTGCGGGAGAAAGGTTTTCCAGGCCGGAAATGCTTTCTAAGGATTAGGAGGGAGCGGACCGCAGCTTTTATAGTGTGCTCAGGTTTAATCAGTGTTTACAGTAGGAATTTCACAAGGTTTTCATTTCAACATAATTTTCCTAAAAGATAGAAGACGTCTGGTGGGTGTCATTGGGGATCCTGTGTTCTACAACTTTGTGTCAAGCAAGCTCTTCGCATTGTGCCTTGAATGCGTGTCGTGTGCAGCGTACATTTGTGTGCGACTGAACACTTAGGTGCGGATACTTCGGCTGTTTATATTTTTTACTTTGTCATTTGTTAATCTCTTGAATTGCAACTTCTTAGTTTTTAATGAGTGGAGTTTACAATGATAAGTGTAAGTATAGTCTATTTTACGAAATACTCCTTTTAAGAGTAGAGCAGATTCCTGATTTTCCTCTTTTGCTGCTTACTGTGTCGAGCATTTTAAAACTAAATGGGAGTCCTACTTTCTTGGGAATTCTGAACAATTTTTAGATCTTAAAATAATTTAATAGGCAGTTTAACTTGGATGTGAAAACATTTTTGTCTTTTTTTAACACTGTAACTGACTTGATGTGAGGTTTTAGCACTTATTTGCTCAGTGAGGATTCTATAATAAATATCTTTTTGTGGTTTTTTATTTTGTTTTGTTTTTGAGATCGTATGTTTCTTTGATGTTAATGCAGATATATTTGGTGAGGCTGATATGCTAAGAAAATTAATTTGTAACTTCAGATGTTTTGTAAAATATGGTTACTTTGTTGGTGGAATTTTATCACTTTTGAGCAACTTTGCATTTTCAAGGTAAACTTCTGCTGTATGGGTGAGTTGTGGCTCAATAGTTTAATAATAACTCTTGATTACTGAAGAGGTTTTGTTACAGAAAGAGGCACTTTTTTTTTTTGAGACCGGCCGCACCGTGCTCAGCCAGTGAGCGCAGCAGCCATCCCTATATAGGATCCGAACCCGCGGCGGGAGCGCTGCTGTGCTCCCAGCGCCGCACTCTCCCGAGTGCGCCACGGGCTCGGCCCAGAAAGAGGCACTTTTAAAAATGCTGGCATTTGACTTGTATGTGATCTTTCTAGGATTTTGTAACACATAATAGGTAATAGAGTTGGGACATGAAAGATATCACAGGATAGAAATAGGTGAAGATGGGAGGTGAAGGTAAGCACCAGAGGTGGAGGAAAAATTTTAGCAGTGGCTCAAAGGTGGAACCATTCAATATCTTAGGAAAGGAAAATAATGGAGATACAGGGTCCTGAGAGAACAGGCAGTTAATACTAAAAAGGTATTTTAAAATTAATACTGACTCATCTAACAGTTATGTGATTAAATAGCTGATTTATGTATTTGGATTCTGTGATGTTTGATTTAACTTGACTGGCTGGAGCCTTAAGACTCCTCTTTTCTCTTGGTAGGCCTCATGGTATTTCTCTGTAATACCTAGGTCGTGATCCTTATGGATGAAATAAAATTGCTTCTTGTTAGTAATTGGCAGTAAAGTTGCTCAGGAATCAGGGAAGAGGGTTGTGTTTGTGATTTAATGGCTGCTTTGAATTTTTACACTTAATTGTTTAATTTTTAGTCTGCTTTCTACCTTTTGCTGTAATCTTATTCTGTACCTTTTGAGACAGGCTTGATCTGTTAATTAAATGCCTGAGGCAATTAAAATAGACAACACATTCTAAGAGGAGAAATTTAAATTTTGTTAGTTGCTGACCCGATCTTGTGGCATCACTAAGACAACTTTATTTTGTTTTTATTTTTTTCTTTGCTCTTTAAATGTAAGAATGTACAGTAGTTCTTAAACTGAGAGGTCTTAAGGTGATCTGCTCTGATAAGTTGGCTGTGCTTGCAGAATCCATGGTATCTTGTATGTGCATGTATATGTGTTTTTAAACTTTTTATTGAAGTATAACTTACTTAGAGAAAAGTGTACAAATCATAAGTTCTTGGAATTTTCACAAGAGAACATATACCATATAACCAGCACTCAGATCAAGAAATAAAAGAACATAATCAGTAGCCCCAGAAGTCCTGCTCTTGCCTCCTGCCAGTCACTGCCCTTTCCCAAAGGTAACTACTATACTGATTTCTTTTCTTTTTTTTTTTTTTAAAGATGACCGGTAAGGGGATCTTAACCCTTGTCTTGGTGTTGTCAGCGCCACACTCAGCCAGTGAGCCACACGGCCGGCCCACTACTATACTGATTTCTAACACTACAGACTAATTTTGTACTTTTTGAACTTTATAGCAGTGGAATCATATACTATGTATTATTTTGTGAGCTTCTTTCTTTCAGCATGTGTTTGTCATATCCATTGTTGTGGTACAGGAATAGTCTCTTTAATCTCATTTCTGTTTAGTGTAACATCGTGTGAATATATCACATTTTATTTTCTTATTTTACTGTTGGTTAACATTTGGATTATTTTTCATTTTTGTCTAATAAGAATTCTCATACGTGTTTTTTGGTGAGCAAGTCTACCTACACATTTGATAAGCATGTCTACACATTTTTGTTGAATCACCTAGGAGTTAAATTGCATAATAGGGTGTGCATATGTTCAGCTTTAGTAAATGTTGTCAAACAGTTTTCTGAAATGATTGTACCACATTTATACTCCCTCCAGAAGTGTGCGTGAGTTTCATTTGCTCAACATTCTCCCCAAACCTTGGTATTAACCATTCATATTTATAATTGTAGGCATTTTGGTGACAAAAAGTTATGGTATAATTTTGTGTTCTTAATTTCTGGGTGTGAGTTTTAATTGAATAAGTTGACTACCACAAAAATCAAAAGATGTAATATACAAATGCAAATTCAAAATTTCTGGCTTTTCTCGAAGGGCAACTCTAACCTGTATTGGAATTAGGGCTGTTGATGGGGCAAGACTCACCATTTTGCTGTACTCTGTAACTGGGTGACTTTTATATTTTATTTAGGCATTTGAGTTTTTGACCCTTACTTTAGCACTTCCCATTTGCAAAATTGTTTTGTGTTTCAGATAGTGTTAAAACCTTGGAGGTATGTGCATGAGAAAATTTTATCCTAATTTTGCAAGCCTTAGAAAACTGAAGCACAGAGGCTTTTTCTTAGTACATATAGTTGCATTGATGTTTTAACCTTGTGAGGGAACCATACTTTTTTTTGTTGCTTGCTTTATATAGTCTATAACAAATTTTCTTACTCCAGCTCTTCTGTTGGCCTGGCAGTATGGTAGTAAGCATATTCTGACATTCACAATTGTTCTTTTTGGGAGATAAGAATTTATTTTTAAAATATTTATTTTAAGTTTTTGACATTTCAGATTTCTATTGGACTTAGGATTTTTTTCTTTTTCTTTTTTTTTTGTCTTTTTCGTGACCGGTAAAGGGATCGCAACCCTTGGTGTGGTGTCGTCCGCACTGTGCTCAGCCAGTGAGCACACCGGCCATTCCTATATAGGATCCGAACCCGCAGCAGGAGCGTCACTGCTCTCCCAGCGCTGAACTCTCCCGAGTGCGCCACAGGGTCAGCCCGGACTTAGGATTTTCTAAGGCTCAAATGTGATTTGATTGGTGTTCAGCTGAATTATTGACATTTTTAATGATGTGATTCTAGTATTTTGAACTACCTAGATTTTCAAAATGGCTTAATCTTCAAGGTGCTTGATTTTTAGCAGCTAAAATATTTATTATACCAGTATTTGTATTTTATGTACATTACTTTATTTGAAACACAGTAGATTTGTTTATTTTGCCCAGATACACTTGTTTTCCAGTTCTACTAATTTAGTAACTAGTGAAGACTTTGGGATAAGACATATCTCAGATGGAATCCTGACTTCTTTATTTACTGGCTTTGTGACTGTGCTAAAGGTTAAATGTGTCCCTCAGAAGTTCATGTATTGGAAATTTGATCTACATTGTAACAGTGTTAAGAGGGTGAGAATCCTTTATGATAATTGAAAGGTGGGGCATTTAAGAGATGATTAGATTGTTAGGACAGTGCCCTTGTGAATTGATCAATCCATTCATGGAGTAATGAGGGTGGTTCTGATGGCTTTATAGGGAGAGATAGTGAGAAAGTTAATTCACTCTTCCTTACCCCATTCTCACCATGAAATACCCTGCTTGGCAAGGGACTCTAGAATTCCTACCAAGAAGACCCTCACCAGGTCTGTTCCCTGGGGTTTGGACTTCCCAGCATCCAAACTATAAGAAATAAATTTTGTTTCTTTTTTATTACCCAGTTTTGAGTATTCCATTACAAGCAGCAGAAACAGACCAATATAGTGGCCTTGGGTAAATTTTTAACCTTTATGCCTCAATGTTTCTCATCTTAAAAATGGAGATAATCATAGCCCCTATTTCAAAGTTGTTGTGAGAATTACATGGGACACTATCAGGCATTGCCTGGCACATAGTGAGGTTCCAGTTTTAATTGCTGTTGTTATTGAATATTAATTAATCCATAGTTAACCTCCAGATTTCCTTTCTTTCCCAAATATTTGAGAGCATATGTTCAAGACTGGTAAAATAGCTACAGATTAATGAATTGGGGTTCTTTTTGTAGGGTAAAATGTATGCAAAAACAAACACAGGTTTTTCATACACATTACTTATCCCAAAGTTAATACATGAACTTGAAGTTTTCCGTGGCACTCTTCTCCTCCATTTGTACAAACATGTTTATAATAATCTGTAGCTCTTTTACTGGTTTTGAACATACGCTGTCAAATATTTGGGAAAGAAGGGAAATGTGGAGATTAACTATGGATTAATTAATATTCAATATCAACTCACAGGAAAGTGAATACTGGGAATTTGACATTAGGGTAGCTGGTCTAGGTTTAAACTTTTTTGTTGGATAATACACAAAGTATATAACAAATACTTTAGAATACCATTCATTTCACTCATTTAATATTGTACTTGCAAGGTAGCAAGCTCTGATCTAGGTGATAGGAATATAACAGCGAACAAAACAAAATTCTGCCCTTATGGTGTTTATATTCTAGTGGATAACAAAAACATATGTATAAGATAATATTAGGTCTTGATAAGTTTTATGAGGAAGAATCAAAGAGTGATGTACTGCGTAAGAGTAGGTAAGATTAGTTAACAAGTAAAACACTTCTTTCCATGAAAGTGCATTTGAAATGACCCGCTAAGAGGATAAATAATTGCCAAAAGCAAACTAAAACATCTACCTGTTATATGCCTTTTTGTAGAATGTTTTTTCCTTTTTTAAGTTAACTTTCTATTTTGAGATAATTGTAGAATCACATGCTGTTGTAAAAAATAATACAGAGAGATCTTCTGTACTCATCACCCAGCTTCCCTCAATGGTAACATCTTTCATAACTATAGTACGATATCACGACCAGTGTTGGGTTGTTACAGTCCATCTATCTTATTCACATTTCCCCAGTCTTATTCGCATGTGCGTTTGTGTCTGT
>NW_007727416.1:354055-362491 GCF_000696425.1 Galeopterus variegatus | reverse complement strand
AAGAATGTTTCATAAATAGAAATACATAGCATGTAACCCTTGGGATTAGCTTTTTTTCACTCAGCATAGTTCCCTTAAGATTTAGCCAAATTGTGTGTGTCCGGAGTTCATTTGCTCTTTTTGCTGAGATTCTCTTTTTTTTTCCCTCTCCACTTGGAAAATTTATATCCATCTTTATTTTGGAGTAGCATTTTTTATTTTTCGCTTATTTTCTATACATATCTATATTTTCTGTGTGTGGACAAAGCTATGTATGTACACTGTCTGTAAGTAAATGATATTTTAAAAATTTGCACTATAATTTTAAGGAGCATTTATTGACAGATTTGAATATTTGTTTTTCACCTACCTATTTTATGATTGGTTTTGTTCTTTTAATTTAGTTTTTAAGTGATAAAAGTCATACTTTTTCCTGGTAAAAATTTCCATTGGAACAGAAGTATATAAAGCCAAAGTAAACTGATCTCCTCATCTTATTGCCCAGGATTCATCATTATTAATAGTTTTTGTGTTTGAATGTGTGTGTGTGTTTAGGCCTTTTCTATACATGTGTGATATAGACATATACCTAATAGATATATATTTACCCATATATATGATAAATGTTTACCTATATATATTATTAGTTTGGGCTGCTATAACAAAATATTATAGACTGGGTAGCTTAAGTGACAGAAATTTATTTTCTCAGATTTCCATGGGATGCAATCTCATGATAAAACTTTAATGGATGAGAAGTTGCTTCTTAAGGATGAGAAAAGAAAGTGGTTTCTTGAAATGGGATGTACCTCTGGTGACTATGCTGTGAACATTGTTGCGATGACAGCAGAGGATTTAGAATAGTTCGTAAACTTAGTTGATAAAGCAGTGGCAGGGTTTGAGAGGATTGACTCCAATTTTGAAAGAAGTTCTGTTGTGGGCAAAATGCTATCATGTAGGATTGCCTGCTGTAGAAAACTCTTTCATGAAAGGAAGAGTCAATCTATGTGTCAAACTCCACTGTTGTTGTAAGAAATTGCCACAGTCACCCCAGCCTTCCACAACCACTACCCTGATCAGTTAGCAGCCACCAACATGGAGGCAAGATCCTTCACCAGCAAAAAGATTATGACTCACCGAAGGCTCAAGATGATTGTTAGCATTTTTTAGCAATAAAGTATTTTTAAATTAAGGTATATGCATTGAAGTACTCTGTAATGCTATTGCATATTTAATAGACTACAGTATAGTGTAGATGTAACTTTTATATGCACTGGGAAACCAGAAAATTCATTTGATTCACTTTATTGTGAAATTTGCTTTAGTGAGGTGGTCTGGAACCAAACCTGCAATATCTCCAAGGTATGCCTGTATATGTTGAGCTCACTAATCTTGGCCAAATTGTCATGTAATAGTCCTCTTCCCTAAAAAAAAACTCTGTCTTTTTTCTTTTTTTTTCTTTTATGTAAGAGAAGTATTCTACCACTCAGCCTCTACTATAAGGTTGGCAGCACTGTGAACTTCCTTTTTAATGTAGCATGTTATGGATATATTCTTGCTCCCAAAGAATGAGGAGCAAGGCTCTGCCTTTTTTGATGTCTCTCTTTTGGTATGTCTCTCTAGCTTTTTCTTTAAAAGTGAAGATATTGTTCCTATTTTTCTTATACTAGTTTTTAATTATATTTTTAAATTATGAAATTCCAGCTTTAGATGAATAGGAACAAGATCTTGTTTGGGGAATTAAAAATGTAATACATGCACAGGTTAAAAACTTAAATAGCATACAAGGGTACACCATGAAAAATATTCTTCCTCCCTCCTTAGTTTCCTGATTCCTCTCTCAAAAAGACTGTCACTCTTTCTAGTTTATTTTGTATCCATTCAAAAATATTCTTTGCCTGTATTAGTGTTCATATGCTTATATTTCTGTCTCTAACGCATATTGACACATATATACACACATGTGAGTGTGCACATATGGAAGCCTAATGCAGTTTGAATTTTTTCACCTAGTTGCTTATCTTGTAGTTTGTTTCACATTCACAAATAGAAATCTACGTTATTCTTTTTCATGGCTGTATAATATTCCAGTGTATATTTGTATTATGAGATACTTTATAATGGGTATTTAAGTTTTTATAGTCTTACTATTATGAATGATGACACCAAGTTGTTATGTCTTAATGCATTATGGATATTTATATATAAATTACACAAGTATACATATGTTAAGGAGCATACAGAATCTTCAGTAATCTGGTTCAAATTTGGTATACTTAAAAACAAAAACACCCCAAAAACCTGTGTATTTTATATACCATTGACTGAAAATAACATATTTGAAGTATTCCTCTGTATCTTATCAGTCCAAGCAAGAATTTTTTCCCCAGTGATTCACATATCTAGAGATAGTTATGTAAATTACATCTTTTGTAACTTTATGGATTAATATACTTGACCCTTGAACAACACAGGTTTGGAATGCATGGGTCCACTTATGTGGATTTTCTTCAATAAATATATGTACAATACTGTACATTTATTTTCTCTTCCTTATGATTTTCTTAAGAATACTTTTTTCCTCTAGCTTTATTGTAAGAATATAGTATGTAATATGAGGAGTCTTCAAAAGTTCATGGAAAGATTTGTATTAACTTTTAGTTCTATTTTCCCATGAACTTTTTTAAGTACCCTTATACATATCACATACAAAATATGTGTTGGTTGACTGTTTATGTTATCAATAAGGCATTTGGTCAACAGTAGGCTATTAGTAATTTGGGGGGGAGTCAAAAGTTATATTCCAATTTTCGACTGCATGACTGCAGGGGCATGGTGGGGGTTGGCCCTCCTAACCCTTGTGTTGTTCAAAGTTCGATGGTGTTTGTAAATAGTCTAGTAGTTGCTGGGAAATTTCATTTGTGTATGTAATAAAAGGATAGTGTTATTGATTATTTAATAGTTTTTCATTGTTAATCTACATTCTTGATATCTATATCTTAGGCTGTGTTCAGAAATATCAAATAGATCATGATAAACCTGGAAAAAGCTGGAAAGGACTTTATATATTATTTGGTTTAACTTCTTATATCTGTTCCTAAACTTATTCTGTCTTAATATTGCTGTTCCTAAATTTTTAAAAATTTTTTTATTTTTATTGAATCAAAATTGATTATACATATTTTGGGGGTTCAACATCGAGATATGTTGATGAAATCAATATTACTAGAATATATATTGTTACAAATCATAATTATTCTTTTTTTTTTTTTTTAAGATGTCTGGTAAAGGAATCTTAACCCTTGACTTGGTGCTGTTAGCACCACACTCTCCCAAGTGAGCCATGAGCCAGCCCTCATAATTATTCTTTATGCCCCTTGTCCAATCTCTCCCCATCCCCCTTCCCCCTCTAGTTACCCTAGATTTCTTCTCTCCTTCTGAAAGAATAATGGTTACTCTGTTGATTTGTTGCCTAGATGATCTGTCCAGTGCTGAGAGGGGGGATCAGGTCCCCCAATATTATCATAGAGCAGATGCTTCTGTCACTCTGAAATGGGCTTTGTGGAGAGAGACGTCCTCTTCTTTATCTCTTCTGGTGACTCTCTTTGTGTCAGTGCAGTCCAGTGGCTAGTGGACTGAGTGGTGGTTGTGGTGTCTAGCCACTTTTGCAGCAGCCGTGGTTATTGTGGTGGCTGTGGTGGGCTACCCACATAGAGGCGATGTTTTTGGCATGCTCCTTGGTGCTGTCCATGTGCCTGCTTGTGGGGCGTGTCCATCCCCGGCTGTATGCTTCAGGTCCCTGGGTGGACCCGGAGGCACTGGAGCGGTGTGCCTGGTTGTGGGAGGGGGGGTCTGGTCCCCTTCTCCATTGGGGGGGGTCCGGTCCCCTTCTCAATGCCTCCTGTCCCTGGCCGGCCCTAAGGCACTAGTGGTATGCCTGGGCTGGAACTAATTTTTTGTCCTTTGCTTTCTTCTAACACGGGGAAATTCCCGTGGGAACCAGTACCTGAGCTGTGTTGTTGAGCTAAATGGCTGCTTTGCTGCTGTTTCCCTTGGGAAGGCTTTTTGTGCACCTCAGTGTTTAACGGTTGACTTTATAGGTACTTCCAGCTCTACAGAGTCTCCATGCTCCTGGGTTGTGTAGAAACTCGGATCTGGGTCTTAGTTTTTTCATCAAATTGTACCGCATGCCATTCTGCATTCCCGACCAGTCTCCTCTGAGTGGTCCTGTGCTGATTGGGGGGTGGATTGGCTGTGCTTACTGTGTCCCAGTGTTCTTCTGGTGGGCCCGTCTCCCCCACTGCCCATGCTCCAAACATTTCCCATGGGATGGGCCCTGTGCCGGTCCCTTGCATTGACTCACCAGCCTCTGAATGGCTCCCTTTTTCAGCTGTTCTGGCTCCTTGTTCCTGTGTGGGTCCACGGGAACCCTAGTAGTGGTCTTGCTGTCTTGGTGCCGACCAAGGTCCTCTTCTCCCCTGCCGCCTCCAAGTAACTCCATCTGAAGGGCACAGCTGCAGCTTCTGCCAGCTCCTGCTCCATGTGCTGTCAGCAGTTCCAGCATTAAAGCAGCCATGGCCCGAAACGCTCAGGGCAGTTTTTTCTTTCTCTCATTATGGTTTCTCCAACCTTCATGAACTCTGTAGGTCTCTCCTCCTCTTCCCCTGAGCTCTAAAGGCCCCAGCTTGGCTGATGTTACATTTTTATAGTTGTAAATTGGTTGATTTGAGGGAGAGAGTGACGCTGGGGACTGTCTATTCGGCCACCTTGACTGGAACCTCGCTGTTCCTGAATTTGATTGTATACTTGATTGAAAGGATGAGATCGGGGTGAAGGACAGAATGAAATGGGGCCTTATAAATTCTGCAAGTGCTCTTTTATGGTTCATAGACTCTATAGCAATTTTGGCTATCTTTGAGGGAGAATCTCCCTGACAGAGTTGGGACCAGGTATCTTCTTTCTACTACCAAAGCTTGGAAAAAATTAACAAGACAGCTTTTAAAGAAAAATTTTAGCAAGATCCTCATTTGTATTATAAGAAGATTTAATGTATACAGATAATATCTTTGAAAAACTTAGATTATGGCAAACATTCAGTTTAGTGTAATTGGATTAATAATAAATGGAGATTCATTCATTTATTTAACAAATATTTGTTGACTGTTTACTCTGTGTTAGGTTCTGTTTTAGGTTCTTAGGATACATTAGTGAACAAAATAGATAAAAGATCCTTTCCTTTGTGGACATTATATTTTAATGGGTAAGGCAGACAATATTTATAAACATAACCTCAGTAATTTAATAGTTTATTAAAAGATGACAAGTACTATTTTTTAAAAAGTAGAATACAGTAAGAAGGAATGGAAATGTAGGAGTAGGGTTGCTACAGAATTAAATAGGGAGATCAGGGTAAACCTCATTGAGGATGTGATTTGAATGTAGACTGGAAGTATAGCCAAGCCAGTTATCAGGAGAAAGAGGATCTCAGGCAGATGACAGCTAGAGCAGACTTCTAAGAGATGGAGAATGTCTGCCACATGAGAAGGCTGATAAGGCTGGTGTGGAGTGAGTGAGGGAGAAGAGTTATGACATTGGTTTTATTTTGAGTCCAAAGGAGTGATATGATCTGACTTAGGTTTAAAAAGGGTTCTCTGGTAAGGGAGGGCAGGAGAGAATTTAGGCATCTTTGCAATGATCCAGTGAAAGATGTAGCAGTGGAAGTATTAAGAAACTAGTCAGATTCCAGATATATTTTACAAATAGAGCCAACATAATTTCAAACTGGATATAGGGCGTGAGAGAGAGAGGAGCCAAGGATTGGTTGCAAGGAAGTGGAAGGATGGGTGGAGTTGGCATCAGATGAGATAGGGAAGGCTACAGACAGCAGATATGGGAGAGAAGGTCAGGAGTTTGGTTTGAACATGTTACTTTTGAGATATATATTAGACATTGGAATGGAGATTTTGAGGAGGTAGATACAATATGATATATATCTATATTGTATATAGATATAGATATCATAAATATGAGTACTTGAGTGAGATTGGGACTAGAGATATAAACTTCAAGTTGTCAGTGTATACATGGCATTTACAGCCATGGAACTGGATGGGATAACTAAGGAATATGGCTTCTGTAAGAACTTTGGAGACACAAATATCTACTGATAAATCAATAAGCTGTTTTCTTTCTTCTAGGAGAGAGAATAGATAAGTAACATTTGGGTACTTCTTATGTGCCAAGCATGTTTTTATGTGTATTGTATACACACATGCACTCTATCCTATCACATTTAATATGACTCTTTCATGAGGTAGGTACTTTTTTCATTTGACAGTTAAAACCATCACTTAAAGGCTAAGTAATTTCTCATGGTCATACGTCAAGTGGTAGAGAGTATTTATAATCAAGTTTGTTTTACTTTAAAGCCCATGCTCTTTCTAGAGTTTTGAGAGTAGAATGTAAACCTTACTTGTTCTAATACAGCATATCTTCCTAGAATTAAGTCCTTATCCAATAGGACTTAATCTAGTCTTTGCTAGATTGCTCTAATTAGCCACTCTTGTTCAGTTACGTCTGTATAAAGCTAAAGATAAATGCCCAATTAAAAAAAGTGACAGCCCTTCAAAAAAACTTTGGCAATTTACAGCAGAAATACAAATAGCCAATAGGTATGTAAAAGTTGTTCAACTTCATTAACAAGTGAAGGAAACAAATTAAAACAGGCGTTCTTTTTTTTTTTTTTAACCTTTCAGGTGGAGTAAAAAGATTGCTGATACCTAGTGTTGGTGGGGGTATGAGGGAAAAAGGCACTCATACATTCTTGATAGGAGTGTATACTGGTATGACCTTTTTAGAGGTCAATAGTCATTAAAATTTTAAATGTTGGGCCGAGCCCATGGCACACTCGGGAGAGGGCGGCGCTGGGAGCGCAGCAGCACTCCCGCCGCGGGTTCGGATCCTATATAGGGATGACCGGTGCGCTCACAGCGCTCACTGGCTGAGCGCGGTGTGGCCGGACTCAAAAAGGATTAAAAAAAAAAAATTTTTTTTTAAATGTCCACATCATTTGACACAATATTTGAGTTTTAGACTCATGCTTCAGAAGCAAGTTATATGTATAGTTTTTCATTGCAGCTGATCTGAGGTAGTGAAAAGTTGAAAACAGTGAAAATACCGTTAACAGGAATGTCATCCTTACGGCAGGATACCATATAGTAGTTAGAACAAGCTACAACCTTATGTACTGACAAGAAAAGATGCTTGATATATTTTACTAAATAGGGAAGCAGATGCGAAGTTACAAACAGTATGTATAATATATTGTTTTAAGAGATATGTAAGAAAAGACCAAGAGAAATATACACTGAGTTGTTAATGTTACTTATTGTGGTGGCATTATGGTGGACTTTCATTTCTATACTTTTGAATTCTTTTCTTTTTTTTTTTTTCCCAAGTCTTTCATAACCAAAAGAAGTCAGTAGTAAATGTGCATACGCCTGTGGACACTCATACATGTGCACAACCCTCATTCCCCCCTGAAAAAGACAAACCTAAACCCAACCCTCCAGTTGTTAGCTTACTACAGGATTTAGCAAAAGAATTGGAAATGTATGTGGTTTGCTAGTTAGTTTCAGCATTAGCGTTTCAGTTCTCAGTAAACTACAAGTTTGAATGATCTTAAACTAATATTTTGTACGATCAGTAAGCTGGTTTTAGAAATACATTATTCTCTTTATTAAATTCTGAACCACTTTACTGAGGAAATAAGAACAGTGAAAATTTTTCAGAACATTTATTACTTTGTCAGCTTTTGATTCTGTAGAAAAAAGCAACTATCTTGGCATAGATCCCATACTAAAACTCTTTTGTTTGAAGACTTTTTTCGGTAGGTGTTCCAATTGACACTACTAAATAGCTACACCCAAGAGCCCAGTTTAGTTGTTCATGGTCAAGTTTGTAACATCTTGAAAGGCCTGTAGTATTGCAGTACTCCTCAGAATCAGCTGTTTTACCAGAGTCTTGCTGCACTGCAGTTCTTTTCTGATCAAAGATACTAAGTAATAATATGTATCTTTAAAAATTCTAGGCTCTCAGCTAGGTACTTGTTAAGCCGTGATCCATCTAAAATTACTATTTCAGGATTTTTTTCTTTTTCCAGTCTTGCTATAGGCATTGCTGAGGCTATCTTGCTGCAGCAGTGTGACAGCTTCCATAAGGAAGATAGACTTTGCGATTTTTTAAAAAATAACTCTCGTTGGGCCGGCCCGGTGGCGCACTGCTACAGTGTGCCGCTTGGGAGTGCGGCGGCGCTCCCAGGGTTCGGATCCCACATGCAGACTGGTTCCCGCTCACTGGCTGAGCGAGGGGTGGGCGCAGCACCGAGGGTTGCGATCCCGTTGCTGGTCCCGGTCCGGTACGGGTGCGACACTGAGGGTTGCGATCCGTTGCCGGACA
>NW_007727416.1:331635-353055 GCF_000696425.1 Galeopterus variegatus | reverse complement strand
AAAAAAAAAAAAAAAAAAAAAAAAAAAAAAGGAAAAAAAAATAAAAATAAAAATAACTCTCGTCTCTGGAGTTCTGATATTTTATGCAGGTGACTCACTCTTTAGTAAATGACATAGTATTTGAGTGCTCTGGGCACTGACTACAGTGCTTAATTTGATGATGAAACATTTATTTCTGTTCCAGGTGTCTTGTAGGTATTGGGGATGCATCAGACATGGTCCTGGCCATTTATCAATGCATAATCTAGTAAAGGAGTTTGAAATGTATAAATTATGGCATAGTATGATATGCTATATAGACATGTAAAATGTATAACAAGCTCTGTTCAGGGATATTTTGGAAGGTTTCATGAAAGGCAATATTTGGACTATTTTTTGAAAGATACATGAACTATGTTTTCTCTTTTTTATCTTGGCTATTTTGAAACTTCTGACTTTTAATGTTCAACTGTTCGACTTAATGTGTCCTTAGACTGTGTTTTTGGTTTAATAACTCCCATTTAATTTTTTATTTTTACTATATGGCTCTGTTGTATCTTTTTGTGGGGGCATAAACAACAGAAATTTGTTGTCTTACAATTTTGGAGGCTAGAAGTCCAATCTCAGGGTGTCTGCTGGATTGCTTTCTTTTAAGGGCTGTGAAAGAGAATCTATTGCATGCCTCTGGCCTAGTTTCAGGTGGTTTGCTGGCAATCTTTGGCATTCCTTAGCTTATAGAAACATCATCCCAATCTCTGTTTTCGTCTTTACGTGACATTCTCCCTGTATGCGTGTCTGTGTCCAAATTTCTTCTTTTTATAAGGTCGCCAATTGTATTGGATTAGGGCCCACACTAATGATTTCATCTTAACCAATTACATCTGCAGTAACCCTGTACACAAATAAGGTCACATCTGATGTATAGATAGGTCTTAGGACTTTAACATGAATTTTGGGGGTACGCATTTCTACTCCCAACATTTGTGTGGTTTTTAAAAAAGGGAGATAATGCACTTAAAATGCCTAATACATTTGACTCATGATTGGTGCTCCATGCTGCTAGGCCCTCACTTCTCTGGCAGTCACCATTGTTAGTTAACAGTGCTTCAGAGGCAGATGGAGAACTGAGAATGTGGATTTGATCTCTTTAACTCTCCACAGAGACTTTGTCACAAGGACTGGAAGCACGGGGTTTGTCGTCATTAATTACTATTTTCTCACAGTTCTCTTGGACTATTTCCTTAGTTTATGAGCTTTTGAGGGAAGTCCAACCCTTCAAACAGACCAGTATATCCTGTCCAGCCACCTGCTTTGGGTTTGAGTCTTTTGTTCCAGACAGCTTCTGTGGGTTTTATAACACATGGGTAAAATGTTCCAGCCCACCCACCTTTTCATCATTTACATTAAAATTAAAAAAGAAAAGCCTACATGGAAAGTTTCCCTTAATACATCCTGTACAAAGAACGTACGACGTTTCATCAGAAAGAGCAGACTAACTTTTACAAATAAACCAATAAATAGATACAAATGATAACCAGAAAAATAACCGTTATCAGGCACTTAATATCATCCAGGCATGCCAGTATATTGAACTAGTGTTACAATAACCGTGGAAAGTAGATAGTATTATTTCTGTTTTATAGAGGAGTAAACTGAAACTTGGACTAAATATACTGTACTGTCGTGTTTGCTCAAAGTCTGTGCTCATTGCACAATTCAGTAGAGAAAAGGATGGTATTAGTGACTGCTTAGGGGTGTGAAGAGCCTGTTTCATGACCCTGCACCCACTGCAGAGTCATTCAGCGTCTCTGAGTCTCAATTTTCTCATTGGAAAAGTGGAGGCAGTAGTACACCATTTGCATGGGGTGTTTTGTAAAGATTGGATGTGACAATCTATTGTATCTTTTTTTTTTTGTCCTTTTTGAGACCGGTCGCACCGCGCTCAGCCAGTGAGCACTGTGAGCGCACCAGTTATCCCTATATAGGATCCGAACCCGTGGTGGGAGCGCTCCTGCGCTCCCAGCACTGCACTCTCCCAAGTGCTCCACGGGCTCGGCCCCTATTGTATCTTTTTATCAATTTTTAAAAATACTTACTTAAAGAAAGCGTTTAATTGAAAATAAATGTCTGTACAGATGTGCTAATAGATTAGGGGATAGCAACCACGGGCTCGGCCCCTATTGTATCTTTTTATCAATTTTTAAAAATACTTACTTAAAGAAAGGGTTTAATTGAAAATAAATGTCTGTACAGATGTGCTAATAGATTAGGGGATAGCAAAATGTATAAGGTATGTATAATTACAGATAATTTAGATGGGTAGATAGTACAGAAACATGTAAGAATTTAAAGGTTTAGATAGTTGAAGACAGCAGTAAAAGTCAAAAGGAATTACTTTTTTTGTGACATGAATGATATAAACAGCATCTTAAATGGTAGAGGGTTTAACAGCTTGGAATTATTGGGGAATACTTTGTAGAGGAGTGGAAAGAAAAAATAACATTGATGATTACCTTTTGATACTATGCTAGGCACTTTGCATAGGTTACCACAACCCTTTGAGTGAGATGGCGTTGTCTCCTTTTTCAGATGAAGAAATGAGACTTACAGAGTTATTAGCTCAAGATCACATAGCTAATAAGTGGCAAAAGTAGGATTAGAATTCATTGTCTAACTCAAAGAATTTTTTTCTTTTTCATTATGCCTGGGTGATGACGAGCATGGATCCAGGTGCGTGTTTAGGAATTGATTGTATCCCAGATTGTAAAGTGTAGGAGACTTTAAGAATATAGTGAATACATCATTGTGACTGGAGGAGAGTTCAATTATTGTAAAGATCTTATACTAGATTTATACTTTTATTATCTTTTACACCATGATCTTCAGTCTTTCGGAAATATTGGTGTATTCAGTTATTTCCCTAGATGAATACCTAGTTGTCTTAAGTCCATTTATCGAATGATCCCCTTTTTTCTCCATTGATTACAAAAAATGCTTTAATTATTTTTAGTAAATTTATTGAGTTGTGCAACTATTAGCATTTTAAAAATAACTTTTAAGATATTATTTCATTGTTTTTCATAACTCTTCATTGAAATTATCACGGTGGATGGTATGATTTTAATTTTATGAATGATGGTATAAAGCATTTTACTTAAGACTTTGTGGCTAGTTAGTGGCAGAGCTGAGACTCAAATCCAGCACCTTTACTTACATATGAGCATGATAGTTGAGAACAGATTGTTGAGGGCTTGCTGATGTAAGGCCATTAAGTTTGGATTTCATCCCTTAGGGGGAGTATCACCAGCATCTTGTTTGTGATGTCCTTGTTGGCAGAGGAAAACTACTCAGCATTTTCAGGTGGGCACTTTTTGTAAAGTGTCTTCTATGGAACTCTGTTCCCTCAAGATGCTCTACGTAGAAAGGGTTCCCTAGTCAAGTAAGTTTGGGAAGTACTCTATCTCCTGTTTGCGTTGTCATAGTTCACATTGTGAATGTAGACTTTGGAATTTCCTGGGTGATATGAAATTTTTTTTTTTTTTACTTCCTCCCCCATCATTTTCCAAGTTTATTGCATCTCAGAAGGCCCTTCATTCATTTACAGGGGACAAGACTGAAGAAGAAGAACATTTATTTAATTGAGCTGTGAGGGTTTTTTGTTTTTGTTTTTTTTTTTTGAAATAGGTTGTTACTGTGTACATTTATCTGTTGATAGATACAGAGTTAACTGCTGACAGATGAAGAAGTTGTGATGCTTTTCTTTAGTTACTGTAAGATGCTTTGGTCCAAAGTTTGAATGTCTCACAATGATTTCAGAACTGAAGGTTTGAAATTTTGTTTCTTGATTTATACTTTCCTGTCTTTTTAAAATTGAAAGGCAGGTTAGTACAGTGGTGAGATTGCTTTTATACCCCAGTTGTACCACTTACTAGCTTTGTGGCTTTGGGCAAGCTATCTAATCTCTTGCTTAACCATAAAATAAAAAGAATATCAATCTTGCCAGAGTTGTTATTCAGGCAGATTCATATCTACAGAATCATTGTTTAGTTGATACTATTCCATAGTGTTTTAGTCTGTTTCTGCTGCTATAAGAAAATACCTGAGACTGGGTAATCTACAAAGAACAGGAATTTGTTTTGCACAGTTCTGGAGGCTGGGCATTCCAAGATCAAGGCACAGACAGGTTTGATGTCTGGTGAGGACTGCTGTCTGCTTCAAGATGGTGCCTTGGTGCTGCCTCCTCACATGGCAGAAGGGGCGAACATCTACCTCCCACTTCTTTTTAAAGGGCACTAATTTTATTCATATGGGCTCTGCCCTCATGACTTAATCACCTTCTAAAAGCCCCACTTCTTAATATTATTTTTGTTTTTTTTGTTTTTTTGGTTTTTTTTGGCAGCTGGCTGGTACAGAGATCAAATCCTGGACCTTGGTGTTATCAGCACCAACTCTAACCATCTGAGCTGACTGGTCAGCCCTCCACTTTTTATACTATGACATTGTTGATTAAGATTCAACATATGAATTTTTGGGGACACATTCAGACACATTTGGGCCATAGCACACAGAGATATGGTGGTTTATACTAATAGAGATGGCAGCAGAGCTTTTATAGAAATAATAAGCTTTATTTAAAGTGAATTTCACATTCTTATTCCATAGAGATGGTATAAGGTTTACTTAAAGTGGATTGCAAAATAAAGGGTTGGAAGATCTGTTCTTGGTAGTAATTAAGGTCATTGACATATCTTATGCTTATGTAATTTAAATTTGAGGCGCCCGCCTTAAGGAGTAAAAGAGAAAAAAGCATACTTGGGAAAAATTATACCTGCCAGAATTAGCAAGAGTGTGTGTCAAGAAATTTGTCAAATTCAACAAATTGAAGCTTAACACCTTAAAAGTTGTAGTTACTGACCAGAAATATGGACAGACTTCTTAGACTTGGAGGAGGTATGCCTGGATTGGGCCAGGGGCCACCTACAGATGCTCCTGCAGTGGACACAGCAGAACAAGTCTATATCTCTTCCTAGGCACTGTTAAAAATGTTAAAACATGGCCGTGCTGGAGTTCCGATGGAAGTTATGGGTCTGATGCTTGGAGAATTTGTTGATGATTACACCGTCAGAGTGATTGATGTGTTTGCTATGCCACAGTCAGGAACAGGTGTCAGTGTGGAGGCAGTTGATCCAGTGTTCCAAGCCAAAATGTTGGATATGTTGAAGCAGACAGGAAGGCCTGAGATGGTTGTTGGTTGGTATCACAGTCACCCTGGCTTTGGTTGTTGGCTTTCTGGTGTGGATATCAACACTCAGCAGAGCTTTGAAGCCTTGTCGGAGAGAGCTGTGGCAGTGGTTGTGGATCCCATTCAGAGTGTAAAAGGAAAGGTTGTTATTGATGCCTTCAGATTGATCAATGCTAATATGATGGTCTTAGGACATGAACCAAGACAAACAACTTCAAATCTGGGTCACTTAAACAAGCCATCTATCCAGGCATTAATTCATGGACTAAACAGACATTATTACTCCATTACTATTAACTATCGGAAAAATGAACTGGAACAGAAGATGTTGCTAAATTTGCATAAAAAGAGTTGGATGGAAGGTTTGACACTTCAAGACTATAGTGAACACTGTAAACACAATGAATCAGTGGTAAAAGAGATGTTGGAATTAGCCAAGAATTATAATAAGGCTGTAGAAGAAGAAGATAAGATGACACCTGAACAGCTGGCAATAAACTATAGTGAACACTGTAAACACAATGAATCAGTGGTAAAAGAGATGTTGGAATTAGCCAAGGATTATAATAAGGCTGTAGAAGAAGAAGATAAGATGACACCCGAACAGCTGGCAATAGAGAATGTTGGCAAGCAGGACCCCAAACATCATTTGGAGGAACATGTGGATGTACTTATGACTTCAAACATTGTCCAGTGTTTAGCAGCTATGTTGGATACCGTCGTATTTAAATAAAGCAATGGAAAAAGCAAAAAATAAATAAATAAATAAATAAATTTGAAAGTACCCTATATGCTTTTTTGTCTTTGAACATCCCATGGGATAGATAGGACATGTGTCTATTATTAATAACTTTTAAAAAGTATTAATATCTTCATGATCTACATAGGATGGAATGATGTATTTTCCTAACTGCTCTGTTTTCTTTCCCTTTCTTAACACGAGATTGTTAACATTTTGGCATATTTATTTAGTCTTATTTTCTGCATGTGTATGTGTAAGCACACATAATTATCGTACCATAAAAATGTGTTCCCTTTTTACTTCACATTGTAAATGGTTATTACACTAAAAAGGACCTTTCTTAACACGAGATTGTTAACATTTTGGCATATTTATTTAGTCTTATTTTCTGCATGTTTATGTGTAAGCACACATAATTATCGTACCATAAAAATGTGTTCCCTTTTTACTTCACATTGTAAATGGTTATTACACTAAAAAAGGAAAAAAAAACTATCTCCTGTTTTCTGTCTATGTACTCTCACACAACACTTCTAAAACTAGATGTGTGGGTTTTTGTTTTCTGCACCAATCAGTTCTACCTGGAGTTAATGAAGACCCCACAGGTTAAGGACTCAGTTCCACATGACTACCCTCCCCCTTCAGATGCCAGTTGCAAGTAGTGGGTACCCAAGTTATCCACTCTTCTAAGTTGGCTACAAATTGGGCGTTTCTACTACCCCTCCTCAGATTTGATAATTTGCTGTGACAGAACTCAGGGAAACACTTAAATTTACTGGTTTGTTATGGAAGATACAGATAAACAGCCATATAGGGTGATGTCTAGAGGGATCCTGAGCACAGGAACTTCTGTTCCTGTGGAGTTGGAGTGCGCCAATCTTCTGGATTGTGGACGTGTTCACCAACCCAGGCTCCTCAAACCTCATAGTTCAGGAATTTTTATGGAGACTTCATCACATCGACATGGTGGATTGACTCAGTCTCCTGCCCCAGTCCCGTCCTTGGAAGACGGGTGGAGGGGAAGTTGAAAGTTCCAAGCTTATAATCATGGCTTTGTTCTTCTGGTGACCAGACCCCATCTAGGAACCCACTAAGAGTCACCTCATTAGAACAGAAGATGCTCATATCACCCAGGAAATTCCAAGAACTTTAAAGACTCTGTGCCAGGAACTGGGGTCGAAGATGAAATATTAGAACAAAAGATGCTCCTAGCACCTGTATCACTTAGGAAATCACGAGGGTTTTAGGAACTCTGTACCAAGAACTGGAGACAAAGACGAAAGAAATATGTATTTCTTTATAATATTATAGACATATAATTATTTGGTCTTCATTATTCTCATTTTCTACAACCTTTTATAATGGAAAATTTTAAATCGATAAAAGTAGAGAAGGCAATATAATAATCCCGTCACCCACCTTCAACAATGAGTGACATTTTGCTAGTCTTATTTTGTCTGTACTCCCAGTTTTTGTTTTATTCTGCTGCAGTATTTTAAATCAATCCTAGACATTAATTACCATGATTTTTAATTATTTCATAATAGTCCTTCAATGGATATATTATGATTTACATAATCATTCCAACGTTGTTAGACCTTTCATGTTGTTTCTAATTTCTTGTTAAGATAATACTTTCAGTATTTGTATATAAATCAGCTTCAACACCTTTGTATATAAAATCTTTACATACTTTTGATTGTTTTCTTCAGTCATATCTGAAGTTGTAATCATAATTTAAAAGAAAGGAACCATTAAAGAAATCTTTCTGTAATTATAAAAGTAACACATTTTCAATATGGACATTTTAAGACATAAATTTAAAAAACAAAGAAGAAAATAAAGATTACCTCAGATTGCTTTCCAAGGAGACCCTCTATGTCTGTCAGCATTTTTTTTTTATTTTGCTTCTTAGTTGGGGGTTGGGGTGGTTCCCAGTTGCTCTGCCTGAAGAAGGGCAAGCCTACTTGCAGTAGCCTGTTTGTAAAATAGTGTGAGGCTTTGTACTTAACTACTAGGAGCTTAGAAAATAGCTGTATGCAAGGAAGTAGCATCTAAAACACGTAGTCTGGTACTTTGTTGATATGTAATGGGTTGCCCTACTAGTTCTACAATCCTTCTATATTATCCCACCCTAAAATTGACAGAGATCTGTAAGTATTCCTGAACTCCATCTCATTGCTACCTCTGCAGAGTTTTTCTCCCTGAATTATGAGTGAGTGTGATACTGCTGGTCTGTTTCAAAAAATGTGTGTGAGAAACAGTCTTGAGAAACTTGCCTCTGTTTACCTTGTGATAATTCACAGGAGAAATTGCAATGATTTATATTCTACTGTCTTTTTGCTAAGTTAAAGAAGGAAAACTTGATAGGGAAACTGGAAATTCAAGTGTGGTTTTTTTCATGTTGTATTTGGTGGCTGTTAGGTGATTAATAAATTTCTATTTCTGTGGGAAAAAATTAGGCAACTTGAGCACTATTGAATAAATTTTAAAGCTGAGCCAATCTTACTTAATCATCCCGCCTTCTGTTATGAATTAGCAAATAAAAATATGTGACAGAAATTTGAGACTTTAAAACTCATTAGGAACACAAATGAAATCAGTGTTTTATCCTCTTAAATAATTTTAAATACTTGAATTTTTCTCTCTTTCAGTTCCTGGAATGGACGGAGGTGCTTTAACTGATACAAGTCTCACAGACTCCTATTTTAGCACCAGCTTTATTGGTGTCAATGGATTTGGAAGCCCTGTAGAAACAAAGTATCCCTTGATTCAGGTATCCTTAGTATGAATTTACATTGCACTGAACAGTGACATTTGTTCCAGGAGTATAGGACATTTAGAATCTTCATTTATTCTTAAGTTTGTTGAGTGGGAGGTGAGATTTTAGGAGGTGATGCAGTAGGTGGGATATAGCTAAGTTAGCTCTTCTGTAGGGTTGGAGTCAGGGAGAGCTTTCAAAGGTGGTAGATGGGGAGGGGGATCACAGTGGAGTATGGAGAGGGTAGATGGAGAGACGTTCCACTCATCTGTTTGTGTTTTGTATGTATAGTAATTAAACTTGATAGTGATGATGGTAATTTTTAATTTTTGAGTGGATCATACATGCATATGTTATAAAAGTTAAATGTTACAAAAGGGTCTCTTTCCCATACCTGCTCACTATCCATCCCATTAATATTCCTAGAAGCAGCTACCATTACTGGTCACCAGATTTCTTTCTGTCCTCTCAAGAGTGTTCTTTGCATATAGAAGTATAATGCTGGTTTTATTTTATTTAATGTTTAAAATGTTAAATTTAAAGTCACAGTACTTGAGGAATGTTTTACATTAAAAATATTTTTGAATTTTTTTTTACCCAGTTCTTTTTAGCTAACTTTTTTTTATTTATCATATTACTTCATGCAATGCTTAGGACATTTTTGTTTACATTGTTTTTGTAGCTTGATACGGCAGAATTTTGTAGAATTGGAATAAAATTGAAAAGTAATCTAGTGTTGTTAATTGGAAAACTGCCATAATAGTAAAGGTGGTGTATTGTCTTTTCTTGTTTTTGTGATGCACTTCTGGATAGCCTTCTCCATAATTGCAGTAGAATATTTAAATGCAGAGGGATTAGTCTTTATATTTCAAGTTGGACTGATCTTAAGAGTCTGTGGGAAGCCAATGCTTTTCTGAATTATTTTTACTTTTATTTATGTAAAAGCTGAGGTTTCATGTAGATGTTTATCCTAAAGATCATTTGAAATGTAAGCATTTATATAAACATGGGCAGCACACATAAATGGTTCATTTTTTATGAGCAGATTAACTCATCTGATGTGTAGTTTATAACTTCTTTTGACTGCCTGTGAGCCACAATTTCAGGTATTTTTATATACAGAAGTTTCTCCTTTTATGTGGTTTTGCTTTCATTGGTTTCAATTGCCCCTGGTCACCTGCAGTCTGAAAATATTAAATGGAAAATTCCAGAAATAAACAGTTAATAAGTTTTAAATTATGCGCCATTCTCAGTGGTGTGATGAAATCTTGCACCATCCTACTCCATCTTAGGATGTAATCCCTTTGTCCAGCATATACATGTGGAACCCACCTGTTAGCAACCATCTTGGTTATAAGATTGAAAAAATCTTATATAGGGTTTGTTACTATGCACGGTTTCAGGCATCTACTGGGAGTCTTGGACCATATCCCTCACAGATAGGGGAGGTGTGACTACTGTATATTTTTGTATTAAAATTACATCAAGAATTTAGCCCTGCTCCTCTGCTTTTTAATTATGCAGTAATTGAGTAAGTTGAGTGACCACGTTAAGGATTATAGAATTAAACCCAGAGCTGGGAATTCCTAATTTATACTTTTCAAGGCATTGAGTTATATGTCATATATGAGATAAGGATTTGTGGACGTGGATGAAGGGCCTTCCATACCCCAAATCCTTATAGATATAGGCGATGGAGTGAGTCAAGAAAGCATAGGACATGTTTAGAGATCAGAATATAGCCCAATTTTATAAGTTCTTTAAGGCCTATTAAGGATAATATGAATTGAGAGAGGGTATAAGAGCATTTTTTGACTTTATATTTTATGGACAAGGAAACAGTACTTATGTGTCTTGCCCAGGCTAATAAGTTAGGAAAGTGCAATTCAAAATAGATTTGCAACTTTGGTTTTAAATACCCGGCTTGTGATTAAAATTTTAATTTGGTGTGTTGCAAGGAGTCTTTGGAAGTTTTTGCATAGATAGTTATAATACAAGCAACAACATTTATAGGAAGATTAGTTTGTCAGTGATGTGAAAGATAGATTGGAGGAGAAGCAACAAAGAGGGTCAGTCTTAATTGGTTGAATACTTGTAATTCTGTATTCCTTGTTGATGTGATGTATACATATTTTATTTTCCAGAGAATGACTAACAGTAGCAGCTCCCCAAGCCTTCTAAATGACAGTGCCAAGCCATATGCAGGCCATGGTAAGACCTGGTCCTTTTCGTTTGTGTGTGTGTATGTGTATTTCTGACTCTACAAACAACATACCTATTGTAGAAATTTTGAAAATTGTAAACAAATAGAAAGAAGAAAATAAAAATTACCTTCCCATTATTCCTGTTAGTTAATCCCACTATTAAGATTTAGAACCCTCCTTTTTTCTCTATACGTGAATATGTGTATATTAATACTTAATTATAGTCACATTGAACATACTTGTAAATTAATCGTGTGTGCTAAGTCTATTGATACAAAATTTCCAGATATCTTTTTATATTCTATTTTAAAAATAAATGTTCAAGGATGGTTTTTATAAGATATGCAACAATTGAGTGTTAATACTCTGTATCAGCAAGATGTTAACAACTATTAATAATGGTGAGAATAAGAATATGATGTTGATTATTATCTGTGATAAACATTTTGTGTTTATCAAATTTCCATCACTATTTGGAAATTTCAACCTTTATTATTGAATAAAATTATTAAAAACTAATTTGTAGCATCATATATTTTTAGTATTATTACAGAGTTTAAATGCCAATGTTTAAGTGCCTTAAATGCATACATTACACTATTTGGAAATTTCAACCTTTATTATTGAATAAAATTATTAAAAACTAATTTGTAGCATTATATATTTTTAGTATTATTACAGAGTTTAAATGCCAATGTTTAAGTGCCTTAAATGCATACATTGTATAAAAATATTGTATGTCTTGCTATTTTATTAGCATCTTTCTCTTTGAATTATTAGTTATTTAATATTAAATTAATATTAATTCTAATGAAGAACTAGACTGTGAAAATCCAGGTTGAAGAAGGCAGAGCAATTAAGCAGTAGTCTATATGTATTGCATTATGAAGCAATTTAAGGTTCCTTTAAATTAGGGTACTTAATATACAGGAACTTCAAAAAGTTTGTGGAAAAATAGAATTAAAAGATAATACAGGGCCGAGCCCGTGGCGCACTCGGGAAGGTGCGGCGCTGGGAGCGCAGCAGCCGCGGGTTCGGATCCTATATAGGGATGGCCGGGGTGCTCACTGGCTGAGCGCGGTGCAACCGGTCTCAAAAAGGACAAAAAAAACCCCCCAAAAACCAAAAAAACATAATTATCTTATCTTCTTAGTAAGAATATCAAATATCTGGATATGAATTAAAGATGCTTTTAGGAAAGATATGATCAGAGGGTAGTATAAAAAAAGATTTATATAAAAAAGATTTCCTCAAAGGTTCTCATAAATTGGAATATTTAGTTTCTAAATCTATATGTTAGAAGTGGAATAAAGTTGGATACAAGCCAGAACCATTGACAGTTGTGAGAGGACAACAGACAAAGCCTGTCAATATGGAAGTAAGCAGTAAAATGGTGAAAAGCAGATACAACCTGGAAATCAAGTTATCTGGAGCTCTTTAGGGGAATATAGAAAACCCTTAAGTTATCTTAGGCATTCCCCTAATGGCTTTTTCTCATTTTAAAAATAATAATCAGTTAACTGCAATAAGTAGTATTTCTGATATAGGAGTAGAAAGTAAAGCTGGAATGGTAAACGTATACTTAAAAGTTCCTAATGTGAGGGGTTGGTGGAATGTGTTTTAAAGTTGTAATATACGATTTAGAGCTACTGACATTTATTTTTGAGAAAATAGTAAAAGTCCTTAGGATTGGAAAAGGGAAGATACAGTGCCTATTCTTTTTAAAATTTATTTTAAAGGAAAATAATGGAAGAAAATGTTACTACAAATGTTACCTCAATATTTGAAGAGATATTAGAATATGTACTAATGGAAGCAGACTAATGTAGTGAAATGAGCACTCTGCTGTCATTTTGAGATCATGGATTTCTAACTTTGTGATATGGGGCCAACTTTCTAGGCTGTAATCTTCCCATCTGTGAGATGGTGAACATGGCCTGGGTAGTTGCTGTGGTGTCTTTCATATCTAAAACTGAATGTCTTTCTAAACTGAAAGCATCCACATTTCAATTTCTACCTAGAAATTCATGGTTCATATATTCATGTAGCGTTGAAGGACCATATTTTCTTGTCATTTATATTTGAAATAATATGTAGTCTGGGGACATGGAGAGTTTTTCCAGTAGTGGGCTATATAGTTAGAAATCTATGTGGGTACAGGTTGCATATATTTTTAAATTGTTAGTGGTTGAGTTGATAAGGTTTAAAATCTCTTTGTATTAGAAATACTCTTGGCATAAGAGTATTGCAAGTTACACATTGTGAATTGAAGGCATATGGAGATTTTGCCTATTTTTCTTTTGTTGTAGTAATTCATAATGTCTGTTTAATGATGTAATTTTAGTGGAAGTAACTCAAAATTATGTAGGTATTTAATTATAATTCCAGGGTTATCTAAGCAGGCTAACATGATTACTCAGTAACATTTTATTTTATAATGATACTGAAGAATAGGTAGTTAGGCCATACTTACTACTGTTTCATACCTAGTGAGGTAAATCATTTTCTAAAAGGCTCAGGCCAGTCTCCCTGGGCCAGGTATGCTGATTTTTGCCTTTGGGGTTATATGATTTATAGGGATCAGATCAGTCAAGTATCTTTACTATAGGCAGTTTTAATATGTGCTGTGTGGAAGATCGAAAAGAAAGGCTTGATGTTTTTCCTGCTTCTCTCAAATCTAATTGGAGAGGCAATACATGAATCTACTAGAGAACATTACACAGCAGCATATTAATTAGCGTCAATTTAAATATCTGATGATTGCTAGGTAGCAGAGAATTGTCTAGATTCAGAAGAATTTATGGAGAAAAGATGTTTTGGGTTGGGTTTTTTGAGGGTAAAGAACATGGAGAAGCAAAGATACCTAGGCAGAAGGTATGCTTGGTTACAAGTAATAGAGGTAGGAGCTTCAGTAAACTGTTTAATTCTCTTCTTTTCTGAATATCATAGATAAGCTAAGAAAATATGGCTGGGGGTATCTTTAGGAACTTGTTGAAATAAAGTATGGACTGTGAAAACTACATTGCTGGTCATCTGGGCTGTATTGTATTATTGCTGCTAGAGAAACTTTCTGAAGAGTTATGTACTGAGAATATATATCCTAGGGTGCTACTTCTCACAGTGTGTCATAGGTTAAGTTCTGCATTTCTAACAAGTTCCCAGGGTATGCTGATACTGCTGGTCTGAGAACAGACTTTGAGGAAAAAGGTCTTAGAAGTTCAAATAAGATCAAAAACAGTTCTGAATTTGAGATAGACAGTGAGAGAGAGATAGAGAGAGAGAGAGAGAGAACCAAAGCTACTATTGGACCACTACAGCTATAGTAGCTGAACTGTGAATAACGATGAATAGGATTCCATAAAGGACACCGCACAGGTGCTAAGAAATTTCTCTCTGATGCTCTTCCTCCCCCCACATTTTTATAAAATATCCCAGCCACATGAAATTATCTGAGTGACTATGTCCTGACTACTTGAACAAGTCTAACTAAAGATGCCATCTTGCTGGTCCTGGTCAGCTGGATTGAAGTTCAGCAATAGTAATAGTAATAATTCACACTATTATTAGAGATGCAGAAAAGGTTGGACTAGTTTTTAAGAATAACTTTACTGAAATTAGAATTTTTTTTTTCCTTTTTGTCTTTTTTCGTGACCGGTAACAGGATCGCAACCCTCGGTGTCGCGCCCGTACTGCGACTGGCAACGGGATCGCAACCCTCGGTGTCGCATCCGCACCACGCTCAACCAGTGAGCGGACAGGTCTCTATATGGGATCTGAACCCTGGCGGGAGCGCCGCCACACTCCCAAGCACCGCACTCTACCGAGTGCACCACTGGGCCAGCCCCAGAAAAAATTTTTAAAGTGACCTTTTATATTGATGTTTGAGAAGCATCAGTTATTTTTTCGTTTTATTTTCCACATTTGGAATGCATAATTTTAAATTAAAAAAGCAGCCATTGTTTGAAAATGTGTATAATTATTCTTGGCCAACGTTGGTGGTAGAAGAAATTGAATTATGTCTTTATATTCTGTGGAAGAGTTGAGTCTCCCAAACACTAGAGATGACTTTGAGTTTTGTTAAAAATGGGAGTTAATATATTAGAGATTAAAACATTAGGAAACCTTAATAACAAGATAGATACAATTAAAGTCGAGCACTGGTATGAAAAGAAAAAGACTTGGGAGTTGCTGTGAATCACAAATGTGATCTAGACAAGCAGTAAAATTTTTGGTAACAAATCCTTTGGGAACAAAGTATCTTTAAAACGAAGTTAGATGTTGAAATACAGATATTAATAAGTGAAGGGGTTTCAGTGCTATGATATCTTGCTACTGATTCTTGCCAAACTGTGAGTTTTTATGCAGGGTGAGTGACAACATATGATTGAGACAAATCCTAGGCAAAATGAGAAGTCTTCAAAATTTGTGCCTAGCATTCTTGGCTTCTTGCTCTTTTATAGCTTTCTGAGCTATTGCCCCTCAACACCGTTTTTTAATTCAGCTGGTCATCTTGCGGTTCAGCTTTCCCCTCCGTTGTTTCAGTCATGATGCAGCTTTACCTGGGCATTTACATTATATTTCTAAGGGTGGGATAACAGATTTTCACTTTTGTAAATATTTTTAGGTTTTTATAAGTTAAATTATTTGGGGTTAGGAGGCAAAGATATCTGAAGTATGTTTATTTCTTCTGTTCTTGGTTTTAAAGCTTTGTTAGGATGAGGGAAGTAGGATCAGAGTAGGGTGTCTCATCTGCTGTGAGGAGATGTGGTTGCTGGAGGTCTAGTTCAGGATAATTCTGCTTGAGAGAAAAGTTCACTAGCAGTACTTTCTCTGCTTTTTTCCTTGTTTTAACCCAGTTTGGGTCCCCCTTTGTACTGTTCTTTATCTTAAGAGCATCTGTCCCTCTCTATCTCTATTACAATTACTTACTGGTAACATTTTATATTTTTTGATTAATTTGACATTTAAAGTTTTTCTTGTAGCATATCTGTTCCAAAGTCTTTGAAAGATCACATTATTGCTACTCTAGGCTTGATTAATTTGACATTTAAAGTTTTTCTTGTAGCATATCTGTTCCAAAGTCTTTGAAAGATAACTTTTACATTATTGCTACTCTAGGCAAAAAAAAAAAAAGGGAATAATAATAACAATATTTACTGTAGAGTTCTTTTATGGAGAAGGATGAAGCAAATTTGGAGAAATTAATAGGATTATAGCATAGACAATTTAGAATATAAATCCTGTCTTAATCTTACTGGTTGGTCGGCCCTTTTGAAACATCAAACTAAGTATTGATCTCAGGAAAAATAAAAAAGATGAGAAAATGGAGAAGTTATTGAAAAATAACTAAAATTTTAAAGGCAGTGACCATCTAAAACTCCATGTGTAAAACGATTGTTTTTAAGTTCTTTATATATGTTCTCAAAGAAATAATGTTTTGCTTGGTATTTAGATTTCCAGTCAGCCACATCAGTATCTTTTACCCATGAATATTGTATAGTTATGTTTCTATGGAATATTGTGTTTAGAATTCCAAATTAATACATTTAGAGCTATTTTTCCTTTACTGGAGTCACTGAACTTCCATTCACTTCCACTTGCCTATCTGTGGGAAGTGTTCTATCCCAGCCTAAGCCAGATGTGGGTGAGTTTTTAGGCTAAGAGTTACATATGGGCCCCTCACTGGAAACTGGTGGAGTTGTTGGAGTTCAGGTTCCTAGGCAGGGAAGCATCCATCCGTGCATGGTTTCTGTTTATAGCTTGCTCAGAACCTCTTGGTGAATTTTTATTCTCTCAAAGAGCAAACAGTAGTAATAGTAATAACCTGGTAGTATTGAATAATGGTTAAGATTTTAGGGTTTGGAGTTGGATGCCAGGCACTTGAAATTAAATCCCTGTTTCTTCACTGATTGTCTTTTTGTCTTTAACTTAGTTAACTTTTTTGTTTCTTCATTTGCAAAATGAGAATAATAATACTTAGTACCTGCTATGTAGAGGTGTTTTGAGGACTAAATGGGATATGTTGTCTGGCACAGAAGTACCCAATAAATGGTAGCTGTTTTTGGTAGTATATAATACACTGTGTTGTCCAAACGTTTCTAGGCTTGTTTAGAAATTGCTAACTATTAAGTAAATAAGTATCTCTTGCTACTCACTCTGGACTGGGCTGTATGAAAACTGCCCACTGGTAAAATGGTCCTGTAGCTGCTCTGAGGATATCCACCTTTTCTTTGAGGTATTCAGGCCCCCTTCCTCTTCCAATATTAATATTTTGCCTTCCTCCACACAGAAGCCTCCTCCTGTTAGCCTTTCAAACATATCCTCCAGATTAGGAAAATCCATCTGGGATTTTCTTGTGATGTAGTGGCATACAAATAGAAACTTGATTTTATCTATATTGGTGATGGTTTCCTGTATCAGTTCTAGGTAATATAGGAAAGTTAGATTATTCTTTTATCAATTAAATGTTTTATATTTTATTATATCATTTAGTCACCCCAACAATTCTTTGAGGTATTTTTTTCCATTTTGGGAAATAGAAGTTTTGAGAGATCAAGTAATTTACATAGAATAATATAGATAATTATTTACATTTCAGAGGAAAGCAAAAATCTCTCTGTATAGGGCAATATGAGAAGGGTAAGAAGACTGAGTCTTCTATAAGGTGAAAAATGGGGAGAGAGTGGCGAGAGGCCACTGGTGATGTGGAGTGAAGGGGATAAAACATTGATTAACTTTATGTCTGCTGGTTTTTCCACTTTGCGATTATCTCTATGTAAATTTCTATCAACGCAATTTCTTGGGCAAGAATACCCATCTAAACTTTTGGTAATTTGACAGGACAACCTTTCATAAATGCTGCACAAATTTATATTCCTACTTATAGGTGCCGACTTTCTACGGTCTTGAAAACTGGGATACAAAAATCTTTTGTATCTTTGTAATTTTATAGGCCAAAAAACCTCCTTTAAATTTGATTACTGGTGCTGTTGAATTTCTCTTTTATGTTTATTCACCATTGGTGTTTCATGTCCTTTGCTTATTTTTCTCTTGGACTATTCCTTTTTTAATTCATTATAAGAGTTCTTTGAATATTAGAGATTTGAACCTCTTCTATCAGATGTTGCAATCTCTTCCCCCCAATTTTGTTTTTTGGTCTTGAATTTCACAACTAATTTTCAGTTTTGAAATGTCATGCTTACTCTGATTATCATGTGTTAAGTACATTAAAAAATAACAAAATATTAAGCTCATTTTTGTTAAAATAACATGGTAATCCCCAATCTGATGAGTTGGTAATTTTGAATACAAAGGGCTGTCATTGTTTTTATATTATTAATTTGAGTACACTGTCATTTTTATTGCTAATGATCTATAGTAATCCACTTCTCCTAGTAAATGTCTTAGTGTATTCTCTCCTCTTGTTTTTAGTGGCAGACTTAAATGTTCTTCCTGTTGTTAATCTCTAGTTTCAGTCTATTCTTTTAAAATATGCAGGTGACATTAGATTGAAATGTTTAAAAATATGATAGTTCTTACAGAAAAAGACTCAACTTTGAAAAAGTTAATTTTCTTTTTTCCCCAAAGTAAAGAGTACACCAGGTTAACTTTCCAGGACTGTGTCGAGATAAAGATGTGCTTTGGAAAGCTCAGATTAAATTTTGTTGTAACAAATGAGGGGTTCAGCCACATACTTTTTGTACTTAATTTGTACTCTGCGTGCACTTGTTTTTTTTAAGTCAAGAAAGATTCCTCCAAATTCATGATTGTAAGGAAATTTTGTTCTATTGATTGATTTAAAAAGGAGCTCTTGTGAGAGATTTTGTTTTGGAAACTTTTCTTTAGGTATGCATAATGGTATGGTGTTCAGCAGTTTACCATATGTAAACAAATAAACTAAAGTTTGGGTGCCTTTATACACAATATGTAATACTTGTACTGTTGGCTATAGTCATTATCTCATTTTATAGCTTTGGAGATTTTGAGTTAATTATTGCATAATAATGGTAGTTTAATAAAACTGCAGTGCATTTACCATTTAGACCTAGGGACTAGCTCACTCTGAGATTGGCTGGGTTGACTTTTTTTTTTTTTCTTTGGTGGCTGGCCGGTAAGGAGATCTGAATCCTTGACCCTTGGTGTTATCTGCACCACGCTCTAACCAGGTGAGCTAACTGGCCGCCCTGCTGGTTGGCTTCTTTACACTTTATTCTGGTCATTGTATTTGCAGAGTATAATAGCGGGTATTAAGAGCTTGGTATTACTGGTGGTTCATTCCTATTTTCATAGGAAGTAGTTGTGGGGAATGAATTAGTAAAGATAAGTATAGAATTCTCATCCATAAACAGGCTAGCCTAAATTTTAAGCTAAAATAAACCAAAACCATGTAGTTTTCCCCAACTCTCTTTTATTCCCAAGATTTGTTTTCCTTCCATTTTGAAAATGGGGAGGGAGAAGTTCTTAATTTTATTTCTTTGAATGAAGTCTCTGGCTGTTCTTTTTTACTGATTTCATCCATGCAATTAGATTCAAAGAGATTGATTCATTTAGGAATTTATATTTGGTCATTTCAGGTTTAGCTGGAATAATATTAAGATTATAATGTGTTGAGGAATATTATAGAATGGTATAGATTTTTTTTGAATTGGAGGCAGTATACCATAGTTAAGAGTACAAGCTTTTGGAGCCTGTCCTTATGTTAGTTGTGAGATTATAGGCAAGTTATTTCAACCTCTTCTAAGACTCACTTATCCCTAAAGTAGGTCTAATAATAGGCACTGTCTTTCAGAATTATGTGTACTAAATACATTAATGGGCATAAAGTGCCTTGTGCTTGTCAAATGGTAGTTATTACAGTCTTATATTGTTTATTACTCTATAATTTTAAAACTTATGTTTCTCTGTTTGTGAATATGTACAAGATTACTTTTCATTAACCACCATTTTAGTTTAAATTCAGTTATAGTAAAGAGCATTTCTGAAGATTTTCATTCCAAGATTGAACTTAAGCAAGTGTACACATAAAAATTAAATAAAAAAGAAACCTTTCACTAATAAGCCAGTAGGCATTTTAGCATGATTATTGCTTTTCGCATGAGACTGAAATTAATATAGAAGATCATTACAGTTGATAGTTTATTGTGGAAATAACTTTCTTAACTTTAAAAAAGACTACTTATTTTTACTCAAAATATTTTAATAACTTTGGTATGGTATTGTTTCTCTATATCTTGTATTCTGGTTCCACTCTAAAGCAAAAGTACATAAGAAGTTATAGCTTGGTGTTCAGTTTTTTAGAAATTGGGTGTAGCCTTGCTTAGCAACGATATTCCAACTGATTTTGTTTTTGGTGGCATAAAATTTCTTTGTAACATTGAGGTTTTAAGAACAGAAGTAGTGACTGTTTTGTAGGCTTTTAAAATTTATGTAGATAATATTCATTCTACTCCCCAATGATCTGACTCATAACAGAGCTTAACATGTGCATGTGTTTATGTATATAAATCATGTTGTGCTATATTTGATATAATTTAGATGAGTTTTTACTTATTAGTTTCCTCTATTTTCATCCTCCTCATGACTTCTGTATTGGCTCCACAAGTTTTTTTTCATCTATAGATGTTTATCTGCCCATGAATTTTTAACAATGACAGTCTGTTTTTCTATAGACCTACTTTGTAGAGATCTACTTGCCAGCTCATCCTACTATTGTCTTTATTTAAACTTAAACAGTGAAAACATAAGGAATCTAATATGTTTCCATGAAAAGCCCACAATTAATGGGAAGGAATGGAGGAACAAAATATAACATAATCTTTGAGGCTGACCTGTTTTGTTTTTGATTTTTAAATTTTCTACCCATGGAAAAAATTCATTGGAGCCCAAGCTGTATTGATCTGAGGTCTGGATTTGCTATTTTAAATTTAATTGGGTGTGGGAGGCTTTAAAATGAAGATGTATTAACACTCCTAATTAGTAATTTAGGTAAAGGTAGGTCCCTGTGTTAATGATTATATGGAAATTAATTTATTTGATTTTAAAAATTCAAAGGTTTTAAGTAGTTTGGGGTCTGTTTTTTCCACAGTAAGTTTAGATTAACCACACTGATCATTAATGGGATTATAATCTTATATTTAGTTCTCTTAATTACAAAATGCTAAAATATCAGGACATTTAATTAAATGAGGGAAGACTATTCAGAGTGAGAGGAGGTGGTAAAAGAAATTCAGGCTTATTTTGAAATAAATATATAGTAAATCCTAGGCCAGAGCTTCTAATCAATGCATCTGTGACTCTCAGGAGTGTCAGGAGATAGGCTGCTGATTGTTACTGCAAAAGATAATGAACTTATATGTTCATTAAGCATTGTCCGAAGGGAGATTGTATTTCATGTATGTGCACTACTATTTTTCCAGTTTGTGAAGATGTTCTGATTAATAAAATACAAATCACTTTAAAGTGTAATTTAAATCGTCATTCATTGTTTCAGACA
>NW_007727416.1:327562-331459 GCF_000696425.1 Galeopterus variegatus | reverse complement strand
TTTTTTTTTTTTTAAAGATGACCGGTAAGGGGATCTTAACCCTTGACTTGGTGTTGTCAGCACCACGCTCAGCCAGTGAGCGAACCGGCCATCCCTATATGGGATCCGAACCCGGGGCCTTGGTGTTATCAGCACCGCACTCTACCGAGTGAGCCACGGGCCGGCCCCATTGTTTTTGATTTTTAAATTTTCTACCCATGGAAAAAATTCATTGGAGCCCAAGCTGTATTGATCTGAGGTCTGGATTTGCTATTTTAAATTTAATTGGGTGTGGGAGGCTTTAAAATGAAGATGTATTAACACTCCTAATTAGTAATTTAGGTAAAGGTAGGTCCCTGTGTTAATGATTATATGGAAATTAATTTATTTGATTTTAAAAATTCAAAGGTTTTAAGTAGTTTGGGGTCTGTTTTTTCCACAGTAAGTTTAGATTAACCACACTGATCATTAATGGGATTATAATCTTATATTTAGTTCTCTTAATTACAAAATGCTAAAATATCAGGACATTTAATTAAATGAGGGAAGACTATTCAGAGTGAGAGGAGGTGGTAAAAGAAATTCAGGCTTATTTTGAAATAAATATATAGTAAATCCTAGGCCAGAGCTTCTAATCAATGCATCTGTGACTCTCAGGAGTGTCAGGAGATAGGCTGCTGATTGTTACTGCAAAAGATAATGAACTTATATGTTCATTAAGCATTGTCCGAAGGGAGATTGTATTTCATGTATGTGCACTACTATTTTTCCAGTTTGTGAAGATGTTCTGATTAATAAAATACAAATCACTTTAAAGTGTAATTTAAATCGTCATTCATTGTTTCAGACAACAACTAGTGGAAGTACAATTATTACTTTTTTGATGTTCAAATAGGGCTCTTATAATTCAGGGCATTGGAAACTTTTTGTCCTGGGACAACAGTTGTTTTCTCTAGTTTATTACTGATGATTAGATTATGATATATGATAATGTGTGGCTGATAATGTGAGGCATTTTGGAGATGGTGCTGTTTTGCCAAAAGTGTTGTGCTCTGAAAATTGGTCTGTTATTTGGTAGCTTTAACTACATTTTCTATACAAGCAGTGGTATTTATAGATTGCTTGTTAGCTAGACTCTGAACTTTTGGGGGGAAGAGTATATCTTATTGATTGTTGTATTTCTAGGAAGGGCAAAGAGGCTTATACTGAAAAGTTGAATGAATGAATGAACGAATGAAAAGAATGTGTGTGCATTGATAGCCTTTGGACCTAAAATAGTCCTAAAAATTACCTTTTAGTGTCCTTTCCTTTGACATAGTGAACTGAGAGACCCACCTCATTTGTTAGGAATGACAGTGGACTTCTCTTAGTCCTAAACTCCTAAAAATTACCTTTTAGTGTCCTTTCCTTTGACATAGTGAACTGAGAGACCCACCTCATTGTTTGACAGTGGACTTCTCTTAGTCCTAAACCATTGGAATTGGCATTTAGGGAATGGGGCAAAGGTTTTTGAGAAGCTAGAGCTTTGAGAGCTATGAGTAAATGGTCTTGAAGGCTCTGAGTGTTCAGGTCATGCACCAAAAAGGCAAGGAACTGTAAGGAGTTACAGTGTGATGAGCTATAAATCACTACCTCTTTTATTTTGGGGTGCAGCCCCAGTTTCCGTTTGTACCATTAGTTGTTTCTTATTCAGTCTTTTATCTGACATTCTTGAGAATTTTACTGCTCAAAGTGTGTCTGTCAGACCAGCAACACTTGCAGTCTTCAGAGCTTTTTAGAAATGGAGAATCTCAGACTTCACTTTAGGCCTACTGAGTCAGAATCTTTATTTTAGTAAGATCTCCAGAAGATTCATATGTTCATTATAATTTGAGAAAAACTGCTATTTTATTGTGTTGTTCATTTAGATTTTGTGGAGAAAGATAAAAATCAGTCACTTTTGTAGTGAATCTCGAGACTTTAAGTAAAAGTTGTATATATGGGCAAAGTGGGGGAAACAGTTACAGACTCTGCTGGATATTTTACCACAGGAAAAGGAGACTGGAAATTTTGGTGTATAACTTTTACTTACTAGGAGGTGGAACAGAAAAGATTGTTATTAATTAGACATGACATTTTTAAATGCTTTCATTTCACAATAAACAGCAAGATGGTACTAGCCAGGCTATCAAGGCTAGAGGATCAACAAGGGAATTGACCTTCTTTTTGGGCCATCATGTTCCCAGGGTTGCTCTAGGTAAGGATTTCTGGAAGCTAAGGGAAATTCAGGAAAAGGGGTTGTTGCTTTGGTTTGCTCTGGAGGAGGGGCTTGAATTTTATAGAACTAAAATCTTTAGTAAATAAACATTTCCCATAAAATTTTGTTTGCCCCTATTATTTCCCAGTCTTCCATTTGATGACTTCCTTTCCCTTAGCCCCCTTCTTTCAGTTAATCACCAATTGTTGTTTATAAGCTACCAGATCTTTCCACAGTCAGGCTTTACTCCTCATTTCCATTGTAATTGCCTTGGGTTAACATCCTTTCCCTAGACTAGTGCTTCTTAGCCAGGGGCAATTGTGACCCCTTGCCCCCAGAGGACATTTGGCAATATCTGGAGACATTTTTGGTTTTCACAGCTGGGGTGGTGGTGCTACTGATATCTAGCGGGGAGCACAGGGATGCTGCTAAACATCCTATAGTGCACAGGACAGGCCCCCCACAACAAGGAATTGTCCAAAGTCTGTAGTGCTTAGGTTGAGAAACCTTAACTAAGATTACTGTCAGAATCTACTAGTTTGCGTACCTGTTTGCAGTTTCACTCCCCCTGCACCAGCACCTCCTCTACACTCACAGAACTTCCTTTCTAAAACACAGAAATCTGACTTTGTCAATTCCCATTTATAAGCTTTCATGAGGTCCCCTTTGCCCATTGAAGCTCAAACTCCTTAACATAGGGCATAAAACAATGAATGTATTTATATTGCTTTCAAGCCTCATATTTTGCTCTCAAGCTTGACCCTCTACTCACGGTGTACTGAATACTGTGGTTTCCCCCAAATAATCACAGTGTTTTTATGCCTCTACATATACATTTTCTCTAGCCCACCATATGTCTTTCTCTCTTCTTCCTATCTAAGCACACTTTTTCATCGAAACTCTGCTGAAACATTCACCTTTTTTGTAAAGCTGTCTTTGTCTCTCTGCTCTATTGGTACCTTTACTATATATACATTATTATATCACAATGACTTATGTTTTAATTACATGTCTTTGTTACCTCTTAAACTGAATCCTCTCTTTGAGGGAAAGGTGTGTGTTTTATTCATCATTGCATTCCAAGTACTTAGAACAGTTCCTGATACATGTGGGTTCTCAAATATTTAGTTGAAAATACCTTTTTTTTGTGGCTGACAGTGAAAATACTTTTTTTTCTTCAAGGGATAAATTATAGTTCAAATAATTTGGAAATTAGTTGACTGATGAGGTGTTATAACTTACATTCTGTGCAGTGAGACTTGTGTATATAATCCTTTTGATTCACCATCATGTTTTCTATTGCTACCATCTCTTCAGATGTCATTTTTGTATTCTATTGCTTATGATGGTATTTTAAATGGAATTGATACATTAGGTATTTTTAGTATCACATAGAAGGTTTTACTTTTGAATTAGAGTTTAATCTCCGGCTATTGAAAAAACTTATAACGGCACATGTTTGGAGATCTCTTGTACCAAAGAGGAAAGAGCTTTAGGCTATTTACAGGTTTGGGGGCATGGGGTGGAGGGAGAAGAGTGATTAATTCCTTTTTTGAAAAATAAAAAACATATATAATGAGAGCTTTTGGGGAGGGAGGATGATGCATTGCATGTATTAAAAACCTTTTCTTGGGCCGGCCCGGTGGCGCACTGGATAGTGCGCCGCTTGGGAAGCGCGGCGG
>NW_007727416.1:325648-327003 GCF_000696425.1 Galeopterus variegatus | reverse complement strand
AAAAAAAAAAAAAAAAAAAAACTTTTCTCTGTGTTGCTCATTGCACTACTATATAGAACATAGATTGCATGGACTGTAATAACTGCATCAAAAGCAAGTCTGAATTTGTGAAGAATCTGAATCACATAGACCATTTAAAGCAATAATTTTCTTGTATTTAGATATATGCCTGGCATTTAGGTATCTGTGTGTAAGTCCTTTTCGACAGGTTGTGATTTTAATTAAGTATTCTTTGATCTGTTGAACTTTTCTGGTAGAGTTAGGATAGTTTTTAGCTTAGAGATTTTCTAAAATATAAATTTTAAATTAGGTAAATACAGGTTGAGTATCCCTTAACCTGAAATCCTTGGGACCAGAAGGGTTTTTGGTTTTTAGTTTTTTTTTTTTTTTTTTTTTTTTTTGGAATATTTGTAGAATACATACTGGTGAGCAAACCTAATCTAAAAATCCCAAATCTGAACTGCTCCAATGAGCATTTCCTCTGAGCGCCATGTGGGTGCTCAAAAAGTTTTGGATTTGGGAACATTTCAGATTTTGGATTTTTGGATTAGGGTTGCTTGCTCAACCTGTGCATGCCAAAGCCATGTAGTTGTCTACTGAAAACATAAACGAAAAACTTTAGTCTTGTACTCTTTCCAAGGAGTTAATGTTGCTCAAAATTACTTGCTTTACAGTTCCTTCACTTATATGTGATTCCATGGCATGAACCATGAAGGGTACATACTTATTCTCATACAAAAAAGTTTCTTCTAGTATAGACATAGAGGGTAACTGGATTGGTCCAAGATTGCATAAAGGTGTAAATTTTTTTAGCTTTATAAAACTCTATTCACTGCTGTAACTATTGCATAGGTCTAGTTGCCTTTTTTAATGCAGGTTCAATTATTTTTGTCCTCCTTAAATTAGTAATATAGCAAAGGCCCACCTGTGGAGTAGAGAGTCTAATTTGCATAGAATAATTTCCACAGGCATTATTTGCAGTGTTTTTGAAATTTAGAAATTGTTTTCTTCAAATTGGTTCTCTTTATACTAGAATTTATTTACACACACATACACACACACACATTTGTCTGGCTATGGCATTTTTTTTTTTTTCTTTAAGAAACTTCATTTTAGGGCCGGCCCGGTGGCGCACTGGAGAGTGCACCGCTTGGGAGCGCGGCGGCACTCCCGCCGAGGGTTCCGATCCCATGTGGAGACCAGTTCCCACTCACTGGCTGAGCGCGGTGCAGGCACAACACCAAGTGTTGGGATCCCGTTACCGGTCAGTAAAAAAGACAAAAAGGAAAAAAAAAAAGGAAACTTCATTTTAACTATTTGTTTCAGTAGTCATTATACCTTATGACAGAACAATG
>NW_007727416.1:321408-325407 GCF_000696425.1 Galeopterus variegatus | reverse complement strand
GGCACAACACCAAGTGTTGGGATCCCGTTACCGGTCAGTAAAAAAGACAAAAAGGAAAAAAAAAAAGGAAACTTCATTTTAACTATTTGTTTCAGTAGTCATTATACCTTATGACAGAACAATGAGTAAATATAGATTTTGTTATTTCAGGTTTTAAATTAGATACCTGCCCAAGCATGTTTCAGTAAAAACTGTACATACAAATTCCCTTTAAGATGCAACTTAATGCAAATTTGCTGTAATTAAGAGAAGTAAGATGGTGGAAACTATCATTAATTTTCACATATAAAAGTCCTATTAACCACTATTAAGATGGTTTACTAACTTTATTATAATGTTAGGCAATGAATTTATTTCATTGGACAGTTCAATATCAATCTCTTCAAATTAATGAGATTTAAAAGACCAGTGAAACTTGTGTGTTGTTTTAGTCTGAAATTATTTGTTTTCATTGAGTACTTTAGGTTGAATGCCCACTTAAGATTGAATGACTTGTACTCCGGCCTAACATGCATAGAATTTTTAAAAAACATCCAGTCCTTGGTAATCAGCTGCTGCTTTTAAGTGGAATAATTCTTAGTAGGAAATCAGGTAGCAAGATGAGGTGAAAAATACATAGTTTGAAGAATTTTTGTTTTCTAATTTGTATTTTGTGCCCTTGAAGCCATTTCTTCAAATTGCAATGAGAATAGGTAAGTGCCAGTGGAAAAAATTTTGTAAAGCATTTACTTTGCTGAGAAATTAATTTCTAGTCATTAAATAGTCTTATAAAATCAGATTATAATGTATTTCTCTAAAACATCTGTTGTTATATGTAAAAATACTGTTCAGCTTATTAGGACTATGGGTTCTTTTGGAGGTGTGGGGTGGGGGTGGGAGATGGTGGGTGGTGATAAGGGCATTAGAGGGAGTGTCATAGAAGTTTTATTTGTTTCCTATTCCACCATTCCTAGTATCTTCTATATATTAGTTGTGTTAGTTTAGATTAGTGTGGGGGATGTTAGGAGTGGCCTGGTTTCTTTCCTTCTTTTTCCTAGCCAAGGAAGTATCGCCTGGGGATGCTGGAGGAGAGGCTAGTTCCGATGGGATCCAAGGCACGAAAAGCAAAGAACCCCATTGGCTGCCTTGCTGACAGGTGTAAATCAGGAGTACCCATCAATATGGTTTGGTGGAACAGAGTCACAGAAAACAATTTACAGGTAAAAAAAAATTTTTATTAGACATTTTTTGCAAGTGAATATCTTGGCTGCTTTCTGTGTCTGTGTGGGGTGGTGGTTGTAAAGGGATTGGATGCCTTAGCTGATATACGTAGGTCATTTAAAACATTTTTTTTAATCAAAACAACGTTAGTGGCCCATTCACCAACTAAATGATTTTTGTTTGATGACTTTTTGAGCTTTCCCTGCTTGTAGTATATTTCCCTTTTCTTTTATTAAATTTAGTTTTTCCATTTTCAATTTTGTTAACATTTGAATTTATTTTTAATACATAGTTATTCAGGGTAATATATTCAAAAGTCATATTATAAAATTTATTACAGAAAGTCCCATCTATTTGGAATCTGAACAAACAGCAAGTTCCATATGTTATCATTTTGTGTATGTTTACTAGGAAATAAAAGTTGTATGTAAACAAACTTGTCAAGGATTTACTCTAAAACCAACTTGAATAGTATGTTGTTTTAGGATTATTACAGATAAATTTCACTTTTTGACATTATCTTTACTTATCAATACTGAATAATGAAAATGCATTTTTATAACTCAAGGGCTAGCTTCTATATAAGATTTTGAAGTACTTACAAAATAATTTATATTCTGTTTTGATTTTGATTATAATTATTCTCATTTTTGAAAAATTGGTAATTATATAATATAGATAATCAAAATTTCCATTTAGTCAGAGGTAGATTATCTTTCCTCCCAATCTTTGAGTAAATTAGTATTTAAAATATATTCCTAACCAAAACCTATTATTCCACGTGCGTATCATATAAAAAAAGGTATAAGAAAGTTAACAACTTGTTTTTATTTCTGTCTCCAACCTTATACTATAAACAGGTTCCACAATATTTCATTCTCTTCAGTATTAATACAGTAGCAGTATCTGTGTTGCCTTAGGCAAAGGAATAAAGAAATTATTCCAAAAGTATTACAAAATGTGATATTTACTTTAACTGAAATTTTGGTAGTATTTTTCTGAAGATAAGGAAAACCCAGGGGTTTTCCACATAATCATATATGTAAAATTTCACTGGAAAGTTTTAGATATGTTGTTANTTAATCTTTCCTGTTCCATTTGTTTCTTTTCCCTTAAAGCTTAAGTCCTCTGAATCATAAGGTCAGCGAAATATTTATTTTTTATTTTAATAATTATAGCTATGTTTTTTAAATGGTTACCTCGTGCAAGGCACTGTGCTAAGCTTTTTACATATATTGTCTTTTGGTCTTTCTCATAGCTTATGGAATAAATGTTGTTATTAAACGAAGAACCATCTTCAGAGAAGCTAAGCGATGTTAAGATTAAATAGTCATTAGGGGAACAGAAATTTAAATCCGTGTTTGTCAGACTCAAAATCTCTTCACTTCTGTGAGATACAGCTCAGCTCTAGTTGCAGTAGAGGTATAATTGGTTTAATTGTCTAACTGGTTAACAACTTTTGTAGGACAAATTTTTTTGGAGGATGAGAATGCATACATAGTTTACTAGACATGCGCTGTAACTCATGCATAATTGCAGCATTTGTCAAGTTAGTCTTTTTTCCTTGTGATTCATCTTTTTCTCAGTGACATTTAACTACCTTTCTTTCTGGAACTTTAAACGTTTGTTTACATTGATTTCTTAATCTTGACCTAACATCTTGGCCTTCTCCCACTTCTGAAAATGAAAGAAAACCAACCAACCAACCAACAAAAAACCCAACAACAACAAAATCTTTGCGTGTTTGAACTCAGTGATAAAATACAGTCATTTGTATTGCATTATTCTTTCACTGTTGGATTTCTTTCAGGAGCTCATAATTCCTAACCCTTTATTACTTAGTAATCTTTTTATTTATTTTCTACCAAGAATGTCATGATGTGAAAGAGTCTATTAAACTTGACATTTATATAACAGTGATTCATGTTTTTATTTTAAAATATGTGTATGGAATNGTTATAGATAGCAGTATATTTGTTTTAACTGGATTTTTCTTGTCTTTGAGATCAGGACAGAGATTTGATGTGGATTGTTAACAGTTACTTTTTAGTTTTAAAAAGAAAGTCTGAAAATAAATTGGACCATTCCAACTATATAAGAACCAGATACAACTGATAACAAGTGAAACTGAAACTATTTGTATGTTGCGAGGGTGGAACACTGATCAGTGCAGAGCTGTAGCTACAGTCCCCACAGCTAGCCCCCTTTCCCAGTGGCTGTTCTGAGGTACCTCATTTTAGTATAGCTTGTAAAGTCATTAGAGTAGTATAAGAATATACACTAGAATTATGCTTTATTTTTAATTAAAATGGATAGTAATAGATTTGCATTAATGTGTGTGAATGATTGAATTGATGTCATCGGAACCTAATATTTCAAATACTTCTGTTATTTTATGCTTCAAATAGTTCTTTTCCTTTAAGGATGTCAGGAATGCTGTACCTCAAATCTAGAACTTTAGAAGCTCCAAAGTGTCTTACATAATCAGTCACATGTTGAAGTATTGAAAAATATCCATCGAGTGGATTCCTAAACTGGGGATTTGGAGTAGTTTATACAGAGCAAAGAGTATGTCAATATTTATTTTTTCTATTGGAGTTTTTTATCTTTCTGTTGTAGAAGAAAAATAACTTATGTAAATCAGTTTGATACCGATTTTTGGGGGTTTGTGTGACGCTTACTTTTTAATATTATATTTTTGACATACAATAGTTTCGAGGATTGGGCAGCCAGATATATTAATCTTTCCTGTTCCATTTGTTTCTTTTCCCTTAAAGCTTAAGTCCTCTGAATCATAAG
>NW_007727416.1:318703-319874 GCF_000696425.1 Galeopterus variegatus | reverse complement strand
TAGCTTTGTAAAGGGTAAATTTAGTCTCCATATGGCTGTTTGAAGTATTGATAGTACTCATTTGGTCTCTGTTACTATGTTTGTGAAGTTCCCATTTGGGGACTGTTGGAGTAATTCCTATTCTTTTCTCTCGTTTCTCTACCACCCATTTATTCCCTAACTGTCTGTGGTTTGGTATCATCAAACTTTTGCTGCAACTGCTCCCAGAGTTGGCCAGAGATCTCCTTAATTGCCAAATCTAGCAGCTTTATCCAGTAGTCAATACTCTTGGCTATCTTTAGTTTTGAAACTCTTTCCCCTTTGCATTCTTAACTCTGTTTTATTCCTGACTCCTTGTGAGCTCCTGTTTTTGGTTCATGTGTTCTTTGCTGTTGATTCCTGAAATTTTATTTCTGTTAGAACTCTTTTCTGAGTTAAAGATCCACATTCTTTGTGTCATCTAATATTTTTGCATGCAGATAGTATATCCCACTATCACTGCAAATCTGGCATGTCTAAAACAGCTTATTTTTCTGTTTTCCAAATCTGCTGCTTCTCTTATTCTCGTATATTTCTTCAGTTGATGGCATTATCATCTTCCCGGTCACTGAGACTAATTATAATTAGACTTCTCCTCTCCTGTCATCTCTCAGTGTCTACCCCTTATGAGAAGGAAACTGAGGTTTGACTACTCATTAATTGAAAGAAATTGCACATTTGCTATTGTATTAATTCTTTTTTAACAATAGTTATATATTATCCCCATTTGACAAATATGGAAATTGCGCTTTAAAAAAGCCTAATGCTAATTAAGTCGTAGAACTAGGATTCTAGCCAAGATATATTTAATTCTAAATCCTGAGATTTTCCTACAATATTGTCTGCCTCTAATCCCTGTCCTTTAAAAGTCTACAATATCTTTTCCTTCTTTCCTTTTTTTTACAACAACCGCCATAGTTTATGCACTACACATAAACATCTTCTATGTAATTTTTGTCAAATCCCTTCAAGATCTGTCCTGTACTACTGCTCTGGGGCTATCACTCCATATCCATCCGTATCTACTACATTGTAGTCATACGGGATCTTTTTCATATTGCATATAATGTGAATTACATTATCAGTTTTGTGTACGTTCTTATCTCTATACAATTGTTAACTGAGCATGAAAAAAATCTTCCCTCCTTTTTCT
>NW_007727416.1:317260-318265 GCF_000696425.1 Galeopterus variegatus | reverse complement strand
CTGTTTCCATAATACTTGGTGTTTACCAGTTATTTCATTGTATTTTGTATTAAATTCGTTTACCTGTTTGTCTTTTTTTACTGGATTGTAAATATTTGAGACTGGGCATGTATTTATTATTTCTGTATACTTAAGGTATTTTGCTTGTTTCTAAAAGCCACTGTTTAATTTTCTTTTATTGGGTGATATGTGTAATTTTTGTGGTAAGTTATTCTAAGACTTTTCTATATGTTAAAAAAAATAATCATAGGCTTTTTGGAGGGTTTATAGCATCATATGTTACCACTGCTTAATTTTAGTATCACAACTGATTTAGAACATAAAATGGTGATTTCTTTTGAAATGTTTGAGATCTTCCATTTTTAAAAAAACTCAAAGTTTAACATTGTCCAGATATTCTTGACATTTTTCAATCTTCTGAGCCTGGTAGTTGTCTTAATTACTTCTTGACAGTGTTGTTTAGTGACAAAGCTTCTCTATTTTGTATTTTTCTTATGATCTCAGTGCAAACACTAAAGAGATGGTAGATGGAGGATTACCAGAGAAGCAACATTAACAACACTTTATTTCATCTAATTGCAAATTAACTTTGATTTTTCCTTCAGTCTCTGCCTAGGATGATTACCTATTTCTCTGCCTGACCAATCTGTATGTGAATTCAAGACTTTTCATTTGTTCTGCTATACAAAATGCCATTGCTTAGGGTTGAAATATTTTACCACCCACCCTGCAGAATTATTGTTTGAAGATTCGAATTTCCAAGCACATAATAGATATTAAAGTTCATTATTCCAATTTTACCTTATCTTATTGCCTTATCTCCTAAAGTTGGTCTTTGTTATTTATTTAGGGTGCTGTCTGTAGTTAGTTACATTCATATGCACATGGCATCATGGTGTGTGTAGAATGGGATAGTAACATTTGGTCTGTTTTAGGGGCCCACATTTTAACGCTGACTTACTTGAATATTTTTTTTAAAAAGGCTTTTTTTGAAAGGTATAAATT
>NW_007727416.1:315710-316763 GCF_000696425.1 Galeopterus variegatus | reverse complement strand
TAGTTTAGCTGGTTAAGATTTACTGAAAAGTAATGATATGTTAAATAAAACCATGTTCATTTTGTCTGAGACTTTTGAAAATAGTGGGGTTATGAATCATAAATTGTAAGTATTACTGTTTTAGCTTACCCAGTGAAGTGATATAAATTAGTGAGAACAGTTGGACTGATGGATGTATTAGGGAATCCATCTGACTTCATTATCTACTTGTCAGCATCTTTTGTGGCTATTTTCTCCCCTTGTAGTCTGATTAAATGGTACTTCTTGTAAGAAGAGTTTATTTCTATGAATGCTCACATTAAAATCTCTTGGCCCACAAATTCTCCTGTAAATTCTACTTGCTTATTACTACTGGTGCTTTTAAGATCCCAGGGAGGTTTTAGAAACTCACTGGATATATTTCAGCCTTCAGTTACTTGCTGGGTTTTGGTGTTGCTTCTGGTGATTTAGAGTCTAGGCCCCAGGAAATGGGATAATTTAGGATTTTCATGGAATGTATCAGAGTTTAGTGTTCCTTGGAACTTTGAAGAATTATAGAGAACTGTGGGGCAGCTGTGATGGCCTTTCTATGAATGTGCGACTTTCTGTCCCCCATCTTACCTTCTCTTCTCCTGTTCTCGATAGCCACTATTCTAAACCTTTAACATTCTCCTCAAACTTACTGAACCCTCACTTTTTCACTTTTGAATAAAGACCTTATGTTTTTCAGAGGGGGGAGAAAAAACACCGTTGAGAATGAATTGCCTCATGTGTCAGCTTTCTACCTCTCTACAACATTTTCATTCATACCCTTTCTTACTACTTTTCTTCCTGTTTAAGACAACTAGGTGTTCTTTTATTCCTTCTAGTAATGTATTCCTTCTTTTATCACTTTTTAATTTTAGACAGTTTTTCCCTCTACATTGATTCCTTCCCCTTAGTATATAAAACATGCCATATTTATCAGTACATTTGGGAAACAGCAATAAAATTTGGGAAATGATTTCTTCTTATAGTAGCTACTTTTCTACCTTTTATTGATCCCTTAATTCCCAGTATTTTCTCTTTCATCAT
>NW_007727416.1:305662-315420 GCF_000696425.1 Galeopterus variegatus | reverse complement strand
TAGTAGCTACTTTTCTACCTTTTATTGATCCCTTAATTCCCAGTATTTTCTCTTTCATCATTCTATGGAAACTGCTTTTGATAAGGTTATCTTACTGCCAAAACTAACAGCTTTCTTCTGTAGTCGACACTAGACCATTCCTCTTTCCTTGAAACTTTTGTTCTCTTAGCTCTTAGACTGTTCTTTATTAGCCTTTTTTGAAGACCTCTTGTCTTTTGTCCTGCCCTCAAGAACTTTCCCAAGCTCTGCTATTGACTTCTCTTTTACTTCTCATAGTGCTCTTTGGTGATCTCACATATCTTCATTACTTCAGCTACTCCCTATTCACATTTGACTCCCAGATACTTTTTTTTCCTCCTAGTCATCTGCACTTACTCTAAATATTGTATTTCTAGCTTCTTCTGAACATCTTCATCTGTATGGCATAGGACTTCAAATTCAACCTGTCTAAAATGAACATCATGTGTTTTCCTTTAAACTTGTTCTTTCATTCACACACACCTGTACACACTCACTCATTCATGACTATCTGTCTTGGTTATAGTAATCACCCAGGGTCTAATCTGTGAGCTCTTCTTGACTTTTCTCTCTTCCTTTCTTGCCAGATCCTTTAGCCACTAAGATCTGTTGCTTGTGCTTACTTTGAAATTGTCTTCACACTTACTCTTGAGTTACGATTTAAGTCCACCTTTGTTTGTTACTTGGACTGTTGTTATTGTAGTCTGTTATTTGGGTTCCTGCTGCTGGTTTTATCTTTTAAACCATTACCTTATTATCTGATCTTGCTTCTCACCTTTGTCATCTGTTTTTGTCATTAGGAAAAAAATCCAAATCCCTTAAGAAGACATCCAAGGTGCCTCTTGATTTTGCTGTTGCTTATTGCTGCAGACCTACTGAGCTACTTGCAGTACCATGCAAGTACCATGAAGAATAGTATGCTCTTCGTGCTTCCACCTTTGAACATTCTCTTTGAACATTCGCATTGCTTGTTGTACCCTTCTCTCTGTCTTGACTCAGCAAACTTGTCTTTTAGGATTCAATTCAAGTATATGGTCTTATGACCTATAAGCAGTATTAGGCATTTGCTCACATTTTCCTAGCACATACCATATTATTCTAATCTATATATCTCAACTCCAGAATTTACATTTTGTCCTTTTCTTTTATAATTTATATCTCTTTATTGATATTCTTTATTCCATGTTAGTGTCATTATGTCTTCCTTTACTTCCTTAATCATGGTTTTCTTTACTCTTGTGAACATGTTTATAACGGCTATTTTGCAGTGCTTTTCTTTTTTTTTTTTTTTTTGATATGTGGATGTTTGGAGCTCTTGGAAGTGTGGAATTGGGTTCAGGATACATTCTACACCTATGAAATGCCAGCCTGTGAACTTGTAGAACACAGTGTCTGTGTTTTATATCTTCTTTCTTCTCCGCAGTACTTAGCACAGTGCCTAGCACAGTATCTTTTATGTATTAGATATTCAACTAATTGAGTGAATGAACCTGGATTAGTGATTATCTAGCTAGATGAGTATTTGGCCTTAATGTTAGTCCTAAAATGCAATGCTTTATACATTTTCTTAAATTTTCCCTTGGCATAGTTTCATGACATAAGATATTATTGTGGAAAACATTTGAAAATCTTAATATGCCTATATGTTAAATTGTGTGATTAAATATGGCAGAATTCTTGATTAGGAATAATGCCTCTAAATAAATATCTCTACTTATTGTAGAATGTGACAAATAGGTTTTACTATTATATAGCTATGGGTAGAAGATATGCATAGGTATAGAAGATAACTTTAGGTATATAAAGTTATTCTTGCCTCTCTGGAATCCTGTGATCATCTCACTTTCCTGGACTATTCATTAATTGGCCTGAATGGATAATTTTCACTCCTTTTAGGAAAAGTAATACTGGGAATGAACAAGGTGGTATGCCCTGTGACTATTTATGATTACTGTTATTGGAGCACTTTGACATGTAAATGACCTCAGATTCTTTTAATAGCAGATAAGCAATTCCTCTGGTTTTGTTTTTAAATGTCTCTGTCCTCCAGATACAGATTTTCTGTTTTTATATGCATTGATTCTGCTGGTTTCATTTAAATGGTGCATATTTCATGCGAGTTTTTATAATACTACCACTCTTTTATTTAGTGATAATATGCAAATGAAAAAGTAATGGTGTGAGTGGTTTCATAATTTACAAATCTTAACAATCTTTCTTGAAACTCTTTTGTAAAAATGCAGATACTGTAGAAAAGTACAAAGAAAAAAATTATCCAGAGCCACTTCACCACCCAGAGATAACATCTCTGTTAACATTTTAGTGAACATTTTTTAGCATCCGTTTACACACGTGCAAGCACACATGCTCCCCCTGACCCCTCTCAGGCAAAAGTAAATCATTTTACATAAGCATCAATTTAGTATCACTGCTGTTTTGTAGCTTAATTTTTATTTTACTTCTGCTCAATAGTGGTATGGGCCTGTTTCCATGTTAAATAAAAATATATTGATCCACGTGATTTTTAATAGCTATACTATTATGTGTACCATAATCCACATGACCAGATTCTTAAAACAAAAAAAGTCATAAATAGGGCTGGCTGGTTAGCTCACTTGGTTAGAGCATGGTGCTGATAACACCAAGATCAAGGGATCGGATCCCCTTACCAGCCAGCTGTCGCCCCCCAAAAAGGTCATAAATAAAAAAATGCTGTGCTAAACTTATCTTTCCCATTTGTGTCATTTTTCTCAAAGGACATCCTTGTTTTTCATTTTGATACAACTTATCAAACAGTTCTCAAGAAGGGTATACCAGCAGATTATTGGAAATACTTATAGTATTACCCATTTCTGACAAGTTTTGTAAAGTATGAACTAACAAATATCTTTGGAAATTTAGGTACCTATAGCTTTAAGCTGTTATATACAGATAAATACATTATGCTGAGTGCATAGAAATTTTTTCGTTTTACTCTATCATAACATAAAGCTTATTACTAAATTGATCTTTATTTGTCAGGTTCCAACATATACATGCCACTTTCCCCTTAAGATTATTATTAAGTTATTAATAGGAGAACTTGTGAATCTCTTGGAAATATTAGTGATCAACTTTTTCCAACCCTCTTCACCAACTTTATCTGATTTAGAAAATTATATTTCCTCTACTTGAGTGCTTAAATCAGAAAGCTCAGTTTGCTTCAGAAAATTTACAAATTGTATTACTAAACTAATTTCATGATAGTAATAGTATTTAGATGTTCCTTTTAGCTTATAAGATGAAATTTCACTGGTTTTAAATAGGTCACCTTCTGGATAACTCAGAAGTTGAGTATATTTTGATAATAAATTTTAAATTGGCCATATTTGGATATGCTTGAAATAAGGGAAATAACAACCTATAAAATTTTTTTAAAAGTCTTGTGGAAATGTAAACTTGAAGGCTCTGGTTTCATTTGAATAGTGGCCATTTGACTTCTCCTTTCCACCCCACTCTGTTCCTCTTTATTCTGGGTTATTTATAAACATCGAAAACTAATAAAAATAGTTTTGAATACGGCTGCTCTTTATATCTCTGGTTCTCATCGTTTTATGTCTTTTTAGATCATTTTAGCAAGACAAAGGAGTTCTCTAGCCCTGCCTTTCTTCCTCATTATCAGTACCCCCTCTTCTACCTTCCCAAATAATTTACTTCTCTTAGCTTTTGCCAAGACACACCCCCACACACATACACACACCCATGCACACATCCCTACTGTAGGCATGAATCTTTTAAATTAGCCCCTGGGCCGGCCCGGTGGCGCACTGCTACAGTGCGCTGCTTGGGAGCATGGTGGCGCTCCCGCCGAGGGTTCGGATCCCACATACAGACCGGCTGCTCACTGGCTGAGCAAGGTGCGGGCACAACACCGAGGGTTGCGATCCCGTTGCCGGTCCAGGTCCGGTACGGGCGCGACACTGAGGGTTGCTATCCGTTGCCGGTCACGAAAAAAGACAAAAAAAAAAAGTAAATTATCCCCAACTGTGCTCCTTTGTCACCCCAAAGGGGAAAGAAGAACCGTGAAGATAGGAGATTGAAGTCTCTGGTTTTGGAAAAACATATATCAGGTAAAGATTAATGCCAGCATTTTATCTCCTGTTTTTTTATTGGCTTAAGTCAGCCAAGGACAGTGAAGACTTGACATGGTCAGTCTAATTATATAATTAGTATAATTAGTGAAGTCATCAAAGAAAAGTTTCCTTCTCTTTTTTTCTTCCCTCCTCTTCTTCTCCCTCTTTACTTTCCTCTTTTTCTGCTTGTCACTCATTCTTTTTTATCCTGGCTGAAAGGTGGAAATCGAAACGGAGTTGAGAAAGACTGGAGTTAGGTCAGTTAGTTGGAATGATGCTGCAGTTGGCCTGGACTAGAGCATTGACAGTGATATGGGTAGAAGTAGTTGAATTCGAGATATATTTAAGATGTAGAATAGAGTCCATGACTTGGTGCTTCAGCGATATTTGCTTTATAAAAAGGATGGTTAATTGAACTGTGGCATAATTTATCTGTTTAGGAAAGAGGTGATACATAAAGCACAACAGAACTCGAAAAGAAAAACCAACTTTATAGGAAGTAGATTGATTTGCTCAGAAGTTTTTGAAATGATAGTTGAAAAGCATCTCTCTACTAGTGGGTGTCTGAGCTAACCCAAAAGAGTTGACTGAATTTTCTATATTGATAATTTAAGATCAAATAATTTTTTAATGTTTTAAAAACATTACCACTAGATTCATCATCGGGCCAAAATAGAAGAACAGGGAATAGACTTACCCTCTCTCCAGAAATAGCTAAAAACATGAACAAAGTATATACGAACCAATAGTTTTTAATACTTTAAATATCAGGCGATAAAAGACAGTGAGCCTTGAAAAATGGAAAACAAATGAGGTGAGCCCTGTGATTACCCCAGCTTGCTGCCTTGGGAGAGTTTGCAGGCCTGCTGCAGGAAGAGGGACCTCAGGTGACTCCTGGTGATGTGCCTGAATTGAGGAGATCAAACTGCAAGTCCACAGTGGCTAAGTTTGCTTTAGTTCACAAGAAAAAGTACTGAAGAGGAGAGAGCTCACACACAGAAGAGAACTCTGGAGATTTGCAAGGGGTTACCTGGAGTCTTCAGCTGAGTATTGATCAGGGAATGTGAATGAGGAGGCTACCCAAGCTGGAAAAAAGAAATTGCAGAGAAGATCACAGAAAAAATTCTCAGAGCTCACACAAGTCCAAGAATAGTTCCTGTTCTCACTAGCCAAGATGGGAAACTTCATAATTCATGAAGCATCATGTAGGGTAGTGGGGGAGCATTTGTCTCACTAGTGGGGCCAAATTAGCCTTAGGATAAATGCTTCCCTGGTCCTTCCTAACAAAGCTTAAAAGTAAGACCTGCAAGGATCAAACTAATTTTTAAGCAGTTAACTGCAATGGAGAACAAAGGTCAAGAATATTTATAGGAATACAAAAATATCCCACACCCAACGTGGTAAAAGTTACAGTATTTGTAATCCAATCAAAAATTACCAGACAGGCAAAGAAGTAGGAAAGTAAGAACCATAAAGAGAAGAGGATGTAATCAGTCAAATTACATGAAGCAGAAGTAGTATATAAGAACATCAGAACAGTTGTTATAACTGTATTCCATATGTTTTAGAAACTGGAAGAAAGATTAAACATGTTAGTGCAGGCATGGAACATATATTTTAAAAATCCAAAAATTTAAAAACTACAATGTCTGAAATGAAAAATATATTGAATGGGATTAGTGGCAGATTAGGCATGGCAGGAGAGAAGATAGTGAACTTGAAGGCATAGCAACAGAAAATGTCCTAAAAACCACACATAGGAAAAGTGAGCTGTGGGGTAACATCAAGCAGCCTAATGTACTTGTAATTGGAGTCCCTGATGCTGGACAGGTGGGGTGTACGGAAAAAATATTTTAAGAAACAATGAGCAAATATTTTCCTAATTTGATTAAAACTGTGAACCCAGAGATTCAAGGAGCTCAGTGAACCATGCACAAGAAACATAAAGAAAACTACACCAGGCACATCAAAGACAGCAGCTCTAGGGAAACAAAGACCCATTTTTGAGGAACAAGGATACAGGTAGCATATTTCTCATTGGAAATAAGTCAGAAAACAGTGTAGTAGTATCTTTAAAATATAGGAAGAAAAATAATGTCAGCCTAGATTTCTGCACTTGGAAAAAATATCCTGAATGAGTCAATACTGGCTGGCTGCAAAAAGAAAAAAAAAAAAACAGTCAAACAAGTGCATGTGAAAACTGGTGAAATTTAAATTAGGTGTGTAGTTTAGTTAAAATTATTGCACCAGTGTTAATTTCATGGTTTTAAAAATGTACTATCATTATGTAAGATGTTATTTTTGGTGAAAGATTGTGAAAGATACTACTTTTTGTGAATACTAAATTATTTCAAAATAAAAAAAAATTTTAAAAGCATAATAAAGACTTTTTAAACACACAGAAGTTGAAAGAATTCATCACCGTCAGATATATGCTTTAATTAAAGGAAGTACTTTAGGCAGAAGGAAAATGATGCCTTGTGGAAATCTGGACGTGCACAAAGGAGTGACCACCACCAGAAACAGTAACCACATGAGTGAATATAAGAAATGTTTTCCCTTATAATTTAACTCTTGTTTGAAAGATAATTGATTGTTCAAAACAAAAATAGTAACAGTGGGTTTAAAGGGTTTATGACATATATAGAAAAATATGACAATAGCAAAAAGTCCAAGAAGGGAGAAATGGAAACACAACATTGTAAGCTTCTTATACTGTATTTGAAGTAATAATAAGGCTGGATGATCAGTGTTATGGATGGAATTGTGTCCTATGCCCTAATGTGACTGTATTTGGAGAGCGGGCTTTCAAAGAGGTAATTAAGGTTAAATGAGGTCATAAGAGTGGGTCCCTAATCCAATATGACTTTGTCCTTATAAGAAGAGGAAGAGGTTCCTGGTATGCCAGGACACAGAGAAAAGGTCGCATGGGAGAAGGCAGCCATCTACAAGCCAAGGAGAGAGGCCTCAGGAGAAACCAATTCCGCTGGCACCTTGATCTTGTACTCCCAGCCTCTAAAACTGTAAGAAAATTAATTTCTGTTGTTTAAGGTGCCTAATGTATGGTATTTTGTTATGGCAGCTGCAGCAGACTAAGACAGTTGATGGTAAGTTAAAGATACATACTTTAAGGGCCGGCCCGGTGGCGCACTGGGTAGTGCGCCGCTTGGGAAGCGCGGCGGCGCTCCCACCCGAGGGTTCGGATCCCACATACAGACCGGTTCCCGCTCACTGGCTGAGTGAGGCGCGGGAGCAGCGCCGAGGGTTGCGATCCCGTTGCTGGTCCCCGGTCCGGTACGGGGGCAACACTGAGGGTTGCGATCCGTTGCCGGACACAGAAAAAAAAAAAAAAAAAAAAAAAAAGATACATACTTTAAAACAGACAGAGTTACAGCTAATAAGTCAAGAGAGGAGATAAACTGAAATCATGAAAATATTGTTAATCCCAAAGAAAGCAAAAAAAAAAAGGACAAAGGACATCAGATGGAACAGATAGAAAAGAAATAGATGATAAATTTAAACCCAGTCATGTCAGTAATCACATTAAATGTAAGTACTACAAATATCACAATAAAAGGCACAGATTTTCAGGTTGGATTAAAAACATGCAAGATTCAACTGTATGAAGCTGACAAGAAACCTACTTTAAAGAAAATGACAAAAATAGATTAAAAGTTGTGCTAGTCAAAAGGAAACTGGAATAGCAACATTCATATCGGACAAAGTAGATTTCAGAGCACAAAATATTACCAGGTATAAAGAGGGTCATCTGATAAAGGGGACGGTTCATCAAGAGGATTGATATACCATTTTTAAATGTTTAAGCTCCCAATAACAGAGCTTTAAAATGTATGAAATAGGCAACAATAGCGATTTTAACACTCCTCTTTCAGTAATAGAAGGTGACAGGAAATCAGTAAGGAGATAGGAGACTTGAACAACTCTAACAACCAGCTTGTCCTAATTGACATTTGTAGAACTCTCTGCCCAACAATAGCCAAATGCATAATCTTTTCAGGTGCACATGGAACATTGACCAAGACAGACCAGTTCTGGGTCATGAAACAAGTCTCCATAAGTTTAAAAGGATTCAAGTCATACAAAATATATTCTCTGACCACATGGAATTAAATTAAAAATCAGTAACAGAAAGATCTTTGGAGAATCTTCAGGTATTTGGAATAAGACACATCTGAATTACTCAGGGGTCAAAGAAGAAATAGAAAGGGAAATTAGAAAGTATTTTGAACTGAATGAAAATGAAAATGTGAGGAGATATAGGGTGCCACTAAAGCAGTAATCACAGGGAATTTTATAGTACTAATTTCCTATATTAAAAAAGAGGAAAGATTCCCAAATCAGTGATCTTGGTTTCAACCTTAAGAACTAGAAAGAGAAAAGCAAATTAAATCCAAGCAAAGCAAATAATTAATAACAGAGTAGAAGTCTGTAAAATAGAAAACAAAAACAATATAGAAAAATTTATGAAACCAAAAGCTGGTTCTTTGAGAAGATTCATAGAATTGGTAAATAGCTAGCCAGCTAGATTAGGAACAAAAGATAAAAGACAGAAATTACCAATATCCAGAAAGAAATAGGAGATAGATTCCACAGATATTATAAAGATACTAAGAGAATATTATGAACTACTACATGGCAATAAATTTGGCAAGAGTTGAAATGGACAGATCTTTGAAAGACACAAACAACCCAACTTCACTCAAGAAGTAATAGTTCACATGATTAGCTCTATCTACATCTATTACAGAAATTGAATTTATAATTAAAAACCTTCCCACATGAAGGCCCAGATAGCTTCACTGGTGAATTCTACCAAATATTTAAGGAAGAAATAGTGCAAATTCTACAAATGGAGAATGAAGAGACAAATTATAGACGGGGATAAAATATTTGTAAATCATGTGTCTGGCAAAGGATTTCTATCCAGAATATATGAAGAACTCTAAAAATTACATAATAGAAAACAAGACCAAAAAAACCAATAAAATGGTCAAAAAATGTGCATAGACACTTTACTGAAGAAGATACAGATTGGCAAATAAGACCTTTGGGAAATGCAAATTTAAACCATGAAGAGATATTAGAATGTCCAAAATGAAAAAGATCAACCAGAGCAAGTATTCCTGACAACGCAGAGCAACTTACTCTGTTATACAGTGCTGGCAGACATAGTAAAATAAAATAGTACAACTACTTTGGAGAACAGTTTACCAATTTTTTTAAAGGTTCTCATATATACACATACATATACCATTCAGTGCTAGGTTTTTGACCAAGAGTAATGAAGCATGTACATATAAAGACTTGTACATGAATGTTCACAGTAGCTTTATTCGTAATAGCCAAAAACTGGAAACAATCTAATTGTCCAACAGATGAAAGGATAAACAAATTGTGGTATACTGACATTATTGAATATTAAGCAGTACAAATGAAATATTGGTAGATGTAATGACATGGATGAATCTTGAAGCTGAGCCAAAGAAGCCAGTCAAAACAATACATACAGATGAATATATGATTCATTTATATAAAGTTCTAGAAAATGCAGACTAATCTATAGTGACAGAAAGCTGGTCACTGGTTGCCTGTAGAGGGGATGTGGGG